>NW_020210305.1:787844-816381 GCF_003070985.1 Temnothorax curvispinosus
TATATATATATATATATATATATATATATATATATATATATATATATGTATAAAAATCAACAAGAAACTTTGACCTATGTTTTTATTTTATACATTTCATTAAAAAATTATTATTTTATATGCTTTTTTGCTCAGTGATTTGCCTCTGCTTTTTTAATATTTTTAAAACGAGAATGTTATTCTTTTACAATATCGCTCTACATTTATCTCTGCCATGTTCTAATTTTATGTTCGTTTGGTAAATGGATTTCTGTAAATCTGTTTATATAAATTATAATTAAACATACGATAAAAGAAGCGTGATATTATCCATATGTTTTCTTTTATAAACTATATTTTTTCGCGTTAAATAAAATATGGATTTTTTTATTAAGTCAAAATTTGTGGATGCGAAAATGAAGTCTCTAATGTACTAAGTCGATACCTTGTAAATTCTATGACTACGGAATTGTAGGGAGATTGTGAGAGGCCTTAGAAACTTGCCCCTAGCCCGAAGCGAACTATGCTCCGCTGCGGATAAGGGCACATTACTTTGATTCATCTATTATTTAATGGGGGCGCAAAAAGTTAGAAAAAAGAGAGGGAAGAAAGGGCGGTAAGTTTAGGACAGGGCATAACCATTTTCGCTCCTTTACGATGGCTCCGCTTAATTTGCTCCGCGATTGCCACTTCTACGCTTCCGCGAATGAAGACAGCTCCGAGATCCAATTTTACCTAGTTTTTCAACCTGTCGGTACGTCGGAGTTAGTACCTTTTATTCCTGCAGATCTTATCTTTCCCCTTTTCACTGTACCGTTTTCCCGATCCCGTTGCACCTCTTCACCTTCTTGGCCATCCTCCACTCTCGGTCTTCGCGTTACTTCTGTTTGCAACTTTGCACCTCTCTCTTCTCCAACCTATAGGAGGGAAATCCAGGCAGTGTATAAAGAGAAAAGGATTAACATGGTTGGAGTGTAAAATTAAATTTATTCCTCTGCAGATTTCCGTGATATCCTTAACCTCTCGAGATTCGTATATATCTTTGTAGCCATTGCGAATATCCGCGCTTTGACGTATTTTCCAATAACTGAAGAAGATATTAATTAAATTTAAAAGCTGAATACGAGGTGCAATTAGCGGAACTCCAAGGCGCGCGGGATTATCGAAGATTATTTTGAGTTTATAATTGTAAGCAAAAGCATCATTAAAATAAGAGGAATTGCTTTATTCTTTTACGAGTAGTTTGGACGTTAACTATGAAAGAATACGGTTTTAGTTTTCAAGTTTCCCCATTTTTATTAATTAATTAATTAATTTGAGTTTTAACGGGGTAGAGATGTTCACTGATTTAATATGCGAGCGATACGCGCTAGTTGAGTATTTTGCCTCTCCGACCTTTGTCTTTTTAATCCTCCGTTGAATTTTATCTCAGTTGTTACGGTCCCGCCGCTTGAATTAGTTAAAGAGCCTATCGGAAAAGTGGCGACAGACCGGAACGAACCAACTTGGGTAAAACACTCCTTTGGGTGTATAAAGCTGTATTAGGCGTCGTATCTTACTTCATCGTGCAACTTCCTAGTGTCGCTTGGAGACTTGCGATCCTTCGGGGATTTACATGCGGTCGAGAACCATTGAGCGGGACAAAGTGAATAATCAATGTGTACAAAATTATGTTATGTGTACCATGACTTTCATTATCCGCGGAGAATCAGCGTTCTGGAAGCGGGAACGGTACGTTCAAGAGAAAATGTTATACGAGAAACGCGGAAATATTATTGTCATCCGTGGAAATATTGCTGTCATACGCATTTTGAACAATAAAGTTAATCCAACTGAAAGTGCTCTTGGAATAGTTGGAAGAAGGAAGTTAATACTTATCACATAAAATAATATCGCTGGATAAAAAAAGACGTAATCTGCTTTCACTTTTCATTGTCTTATATTTCAATTTATTTAATTCGATAATGAAAACAATGAAGGACTATTAATTATATCTAGATGGAAAAATTATTAAACACACAATCCCTTCTGCAAATAAAAGATTATATTTCCAGAGAGTCTGATAATTATTTTAATTTATATCCATATTGCTCTTGTGAATATGTTACAATTAATTAATATGAATCTTGCGATAGCAGATTTTCTCTCGATTGGTTTATATACATATTTAGACTTCTCTTCTACATATCAATTAGAAGTATTATACATAGAAATATAAGAGAAATAACAAGATTATTGACAATAAGTTTAATGTAACAGATACGATTTCACAAAGACCGATAAACGACAATATTTTATAGAAGAGCAACGAATAAAATACAATGCGAAGAAAGTAACAATAATTTGGTGGAGGTCCCTCGATTTTTCAACCGGGTTCATTATTCTTTCTTGCGACTTTCCTCCCTTTTTTTAACGTTCCTTCTGGTATTCCGGTTTCTTGATAAATAGTTCCTGGCAGTTTGACCTTTCGATGTGAATTCACTAGAAAAGACAAATCGATTCCGTTCCCCAGTGACCCGATCGTCTGTAACAAATATTACATTGTTCGATAACCGTCTACAACGTTTTTCCGTTTCTTCCGTTTTTTGAACGTAATAAAGAGCTGTGCAATATTAACTGTCTCGAATCCTGTGTTTTTTAATCGGTCAGAACGATCGACTGATCGTTGCTCAGACTTCGCGCGATATGGAGAACGACGATGTCACTTTGTATATAAAATTTTTCAGCATGCTCGCAACTTTTTTCACTCACTCTGCATACAATGTAATCCTATGGTCGTGTTACATTGCCACGTAAAGCGCAGGTTACGTTTCACGGAGCTTACGTGGCGGAACGTAAAGTAAATACCGCAGACTTGAATAGTCTGAACTGCGTAAGCCGGGCGTAGCATACCGCTAGCTAGCACGTATGTATCTACGTCGCTATCACGATGAAAGGCTGAAGCTCCGAAAAGCTGTCTCCTGATTGCGCGTAACCGCGCCCGGCGCCAAGATTGGTCCATTAATCTTACCACGGACGCACGCGATTTCGCAGTTTCATGAAGAGGCTATGTCCTATATAAATGCCGCTCGAAGTATCGGCGCCATAGTGCAGAAAATGCAGTTGTGCAATTGCATAGTGGCGGTTGTACCAGTATCGAATGAGAAAAAAGAGCGCGCGCAAGAGAGAGAGAGAGAGAGAGAGAGAGAGAGAGAGAGAGGGAGAGAGAAAGAGAGAGAGAGAAGAAAAAAAGCAACGGCAGAATGGCTCGTATGCGAACTCCAACAATGAAACCTTCCTTAGCAGTACACCGTTAGCGAAGCTCGCGAACGGAACAACAGTCGTGGTCAATGGATGGAATTCAGTTATCCAAGTTTGAATGTAACAAAAAAATTGAAAACCCACTAGAATCACAAAGAAAAGAATTTTAACAAAAGTATCATAAAGTATAAAAGCATACTGTTGATATTTCTGTGATTTTTCTCGCGCAGTTAATATTGAATTAGGAAAGATTTTATATGCGATGTATTATAAACGTATTCTAGATATATATGTATTAAAACTATAAAAATAAATAGTATTTTAATGGCTTAATTCGACGGTAAACGCTTGCAAAATATCTATGTCATAAATGAATTCCTGTAAATTCCCTAATAGATTTATTTCAAAATTAAACGTTTATCGTGAAGTTATCTCGTGGAAATTATTATAAATTTTTTGCGCAAAGTCAAAGTTAAATGAAACAAAGCATTTCGACAGATTTATGTTTGCTATTAATTTATTGCAACGCGCCGCGCAATTATTCGCAGTGCGTAATTGTAATTTCAAATTTTCACTTGTGCGCGAAAGACACAAAACATGCGTATATATTGGCTCTTACAAATTTACATTTCCCTCGTGTAATCTACTACTCTCGTGCTCATAATGCAAGTAATTTTACTCTCTGTCATCTGCGAATGTAATTATCCTCAAGTTGCTCCGTGGCTCGCATTTATGAGACGCACGAAGTTATATAACTATTGGGGAAGCACCGTCACTGAACATCGTTAAACTCGCGACAAACGGTTGTCATAATCTCCAAGTTTAGATAGTTTCGTCACCTCGAATTCGCTGGAAAATATTATAACGTTATCACGCGTTACCATCCACAAAATTTTCAACGATTCGTATGCACTGACCTACATGTTGCAAATATTGTGTAAACAACATAGCGTATATTATATATATTTTTTTAAATTAAGATAAACTATTTAATTCTGAACAGAATATATAAATTGCTAATGGCTCCGAATATTCTAAAGAAATGGATAAAAATTGGGTAAAAAAACAATTTTACAGAGAAATTTTTATCGCATTTATTTTTTACGCTGACATCAGTTTTACAAGTGTAAGATGCAAAAGACTATAAACAAAAACATTTTGACAAAGCATCCATATATCTTTTCCAGTATAACACGCTTTTAAAAAGTAGCGAAAACAGAACTTTTAATGGAAGAGCTTATATCTTTGTTCACAGAGATTCATCTTCCAAAAAAAAAAGAATTATGAAAAACCTTATCGTCATACTACGTTAAAAATTACAATTGGTGTAAAAGTTAACAAATATAATAATTGTTGGCTAAATGTATTTATTTTATAGATAAGTTTAAAAACTTTGCTCTGATTCGACCACAGGTTAAGATGCACTTGCGTGTTATGATTTGTTTTTATTATCGATAGATTTAATGGCTATATATGCGAACCAGAGAATGTCAGATTTATTTTTCAACCGTATAAAAAAGAACCGTGAGGCATTTTAACACAACGCGCTGTAATTTTACACTAGTCAGAGCTGGGCTCGAGAGTCACCACCATAGTCATTCGAAATCCTATTTTCGCATAGTGTAGTGAGCGATTGTAGAAGGATGATCAAATGAATGACGAGGCCGTATCGAGTTTCGTAACTTTTAACCCTCGATCAATAAATTTTGCGCTGTATTATAAATTTTTTTGCAAGATTACTTCGACTAGAACAGTCAAATCGAATCACTAAGGTCCTTTTATCGACCATGACAAATCTCTATTTTCTATAAATTTTTAATCAATATTACTAATGTAATTTTTGAAATTAAATTTCCTTACATTCATGATTCATCGTGCACGTGAATTCTTTCCTATAGATAAAACTCCTTTAATGTGATAATAGATCAATAAATTTTGCGCTGTATTATAAATTTTTTTGCAAGATTACTTCGACTAGAACAGTCAAATCGAATCATTAAGGTCCTTTTATCGACCATGACAAATCTCTATTTTCTATAAATTTTTAATCAATATTACTAATGTAATTTTTGAAATTAAATTTCCTTACATTCATGATTCATCGTGCTCGAGAATTCTTTCCTATAGATAAAACTTCTTTAATGTGATAATAGATTAATGCACTCTTATGATCATCGCGTTTTGATGCGATAAGGGAAGATAAATTTCTCATAAGTCACATAAGTTGTGCTTTCAAAGTGACGCGCGTCACTTGTGAACGGCGTAAACGATGTTCCTGGCGACGTATGCCCGTGTTCATCGCATGTCACGTGTCACCTCGATGCACCATCTCGCATATAAATCTATGAAACTGTTTCAAAATGACATATTGCGGACAAAATATCGCTAATATGTGTTGTTTCATCTCGCCAGCGTGACAATTCATATTCATACAGTGGTACTATGAGAAGTACTATCAATTTTTCTAGGATGACTATCAATTTTTTTATGGAAAATCGATGGATATTAAATTACATTCTCGGGTGTTAAAATTAACGTTACGTTTAACAATAAGTGCAGATTTTTTGAACTTATATCTTCTACTTTCACATATATGTTTGTATGATATAACGAAATGACACGAATAGAGTGTTTTATAACTTATGATATTTTGACTGCATTGTTTTTTAGATTATAAAAGAAGATTCAACCGTATTTCTCGATTTTACAAACAAATATTTTGGAACAGATACGGGTTGAATGCGGTGCTGTTAGCGTAGAGTAGGTATTCTCTGTACCAGAATATTCGTCCGTTAATCGAGTTCACGAGTAATATCAGAGTACTCGAAAATCACGGGTTCGATTTAATGGATTTCGATTAAACTGATTCGCAAACGTTTTTGATCTAATCGGATTTTCGATATGTTTCACGTTGGCACGCTCTACGATCTCTGATACTGTTTCACTGTTGATATATCGTTGTTATGACAACCTCGTGCAAACAATCGGGGTTTTTAGAAATTAATTTACTTTGAAATAAAATTCTTTATCAACTGCTATCTTAAATTTTTGCGATAGTCAATCTTTGAATTCTCTATAACGTCTCTTGCACTCTTTTGTGTTACAGGACGACAAGCGAGGAATCTATTACTGGGACAAACATCGGGTCATCATCACGGTACGCAGGATGCATCATTATCGGACAGTTACAATAACAGTGAGTGACCATACGTTGACGAGCGCAATCCAACTGGAAATCACTAGCGAAAGCCGCTAGATCCCGTGGGATGTTGTGGGAATGCACTCGATGTCGAAAATCGGACTCGCGTGGCTGCGCGTTGCGAGTGTCAACCGGGACCGAGCATTATCGTCCTTGTTGTTTGCGTTAAAGGCCAAAATAAACTAGGAAACACCAGCGCTTTCGCGTTACGTTAACGATTGCTGCACGTGTACGGGACGCACACGTGTGTGTCGACAGATATTGTACGTGGAGTCGCGGGCACCTCGTGAAATGGGCCATTTCGCGCCTCGGCATATCCGCTTGCTTGTAAAATAACTTTCCCTCTCCTCCCTGCCACGCGATTCGATTCTTTCCCGCACCACCGACCTCAAGCTCTTTTCGATATTATACCGCGACGTTAAACCGACGGTGGGCTTATCACCGTATCGGGTGAGCAGATTGTTTTATATGTATAATCTCTATTGAAAATAATCCCTTTTCCCCGTATACGCGCGCGAATGCTGTCACCTAATAGCAATGTATTTTTATGCCGCCCGTTTTTTGTGTCACATATCGATCATTACGAAACGGTGAGCGCTAATAAGTTATTTTTTGTCAAATCGCATGATGGCTGCATAATGCAAGCAACAAGCTATAAATGTTATTCAATGGACAGCGCACGTCAAACGTTTGGTAAAATAAAAAGCGATGCAGTCGTTTCAATTACGAGTTTCGTTATTGCATATTAAAGAGTGACATATGCATAATCATTTAGAGTGAAGCATTGCAATTTTTTGTTATTGTACATATAAAACGTGACCGACTTACGCTCTTATAGAACCAGAGAAGGAATGTCAGCTGCTTGTATTGCGGTCTAACATGTAATCAAAATGCAGTATATAATAGCTGCGATATTAATACCTGCCACTATTCGAATCCATTTTGGCTATTTTGCGCTTCAGAATTTACTGATATTTTTTTCGCGTTTGCTTTTTAAACAAAAAAAATAAATGAACATATTTGAAAAGAGGGCGATTGCCATCGATAATTGTACGTTTGTGAAAATGTAATCCGTTTCAGTATTGAACTTCTGCTATTGAACTTAGGCTTCTGTTACAATTATTGTATCTTTTATTGGTAATTACAAAAATGGGAGAACATGATCTTATTTTGCAAATACAATTTGAATATCGAATGAATGGCGAGAATATCTATATGTAAAAGTTATTAAATATTTGATTTTTATTTCTCGCTTTATCTGGCATGATTATTTAATTTTTTAATATTTAATATTGTGGCTACACAGTATGTCATTTCTACGTATTTTTGATGTCTTACGTTCAAAACATATATGATTATCTCGTTAAACATAAATTCTCAATGGACATATTTTTACGATTAAGTACTGACAAATGTTAAAAGTATTGATTCCCGCAAATCAAAAGTAATTTTTTCTGTTCTCGCTCGGTATAGCTAGCTTAATGACCATTTGCATGTGTCTTACCGCTCGATATCAGAGAAGCACTCTGGGTAGGGGTGATTCGGCGAACAGTCAAATCCCAACGTCAGATAAAAATATATATCAGCCGCGTCACAAAAGTCGGATGAAATCTCGCCCAGCTCCACCACATCTCTCACTCATCTACCCCTCCCCCCGCCCTCCCATTTTGCCCGCTATCACCCGCTATCGCCCTCCTCGATTCTCCACATTCTCGCCTTCCTCGTCACAGGATTCTAGCCTGGTTTTTTGTTCGCGAAAATCCGCGATGGAACCTCCATGCGGAGAGAAGTTTCGGTATGCAGTAGCTCTCTAAGTGCCCCTTCCCCGGCCTCTCCGTCGCCATCCTACCGTCTCTTCTATTTGCCCGTTCCGCGCCGCGCCGATCGATATCACCGACACCCGTGATTTCAAAGCCGGCTGCCGGCTGTCGGCTGCCGGCTTTCGTAGCGGGATGGAAGGTAGCAGAAACGCGCGGCAAGACGCAACGTCGGCGTCGGTGTTCCATGGAACACGCGCGAATCATTCGTCACAATGGTGACGTGCTGCCGCTCGACTTGCACCTCCCTTGCTGTCCCCGCAATTTCTCCCGTTCCGAGGGAGAGAAGTCTATCGCTACGCCCGTACGCGCTCGTTCGACGTTTCCTTCCTTCCTTCCTGCCTTCCTTCCTTCCTTCCTTCCTTCCTTCCTTCCTTCCTTCCTCTCCTCCTTCCTTCTCCCCTTCCCGTCCGATTTCCCGCTCCACCTGTTTCCCCAACGAAGAGAATTCCCCCTTCGCCCAAAACGCGATCTCACCGTCGTCGTGCGCGCCGAGACTAATCGGTAACATGGGCACTCGGGAAATCTTACGATCTGACCAATTCCCCGGGAAAAGGAACGACAACTCTTACGCTCCAGGCGGAACCGACGTTTCTTTGCGACGTTAATTTGCGATGTTTCGCTTACATAGATTTCTCGCGAGATTTTTAATATTATAGATGTTCTTTGCGTTGCATCGGCGGTAAAAACACAGAGGGCAGTGCATCGGTATGACGGTAATGTATGCACATCCATGCACGAGCAGAATCTGCGAGCATAAGATCGCGAATGTAGATTCTACATATATTATATTTGTTTAGATTCTAATTTGCGCGCGCGCACGTTTCTTTCGACATAACGTTATGATTGATTACTAGAATTTTATTAAATTTTATTTCAACATTTTGTTATGACGTGAATGATAATGAGGACAGAGATAATTTCGTGTAGTTGCCATTATCGGATTCATACCGAGGTGAAGCGAATTCACTTTACAGCGCATGACCCAAAAAAGTTTTAATCATATCGCATTAATAACGTAAACTAATCATGCGCCAGTTAGACTGTTAATTAACTGTCTCCACTGTCGGACGGATGATGAATAATTTAATGTTTACGGTTCGTTTGCACCCTAATCAACCGAGTTGCCTGCGTTAAGCGGGCAATGTGGGAAGTTGGGGTTGTTTAGATAAACCAAGGAGATGGCATTATTTGAAGAGAAGTTTACTCGTCGTAAGACAATCAGATTCGTAACTAGACCTTGCGCCGTGAATAAGAGCTGAATAAGATCCGGCTGTAATTTGCGGAAATGAACCGATTGTCATCTCGCTGATGTGCATGCGCGAATGACGATATAAACCGGAGAATAAACAAAGCTAACGGATACAATTTCTATCAACCAGCAATGTATATAATTATTAACAATATTGGTAAAGTATAAATGTTTATAGAGACTAAATTTTAATTATTATTTTTATTCTTATAATTTTTTATTATTAATTAAGCCTAATATTTTTATAAGGTTAAATGAGATCAATTATAATATTAATAGAATACTTGATCTTTAAAATTAAATCTTATCTCAAACATTTTTTGTAGTTTAATATCAAACAGAGCCATGCAGGCGATCACGTTGGGTGAATACAGATTATCAAAATTATATCGCAATAATACAAATGAGAGAGTTCGTATTAACGTGACTATATATATACATATATAAATACAATAATCTTTATCTTAATCTATATCACGATCGCGTAATAATAACATACGTTGTATTACGTATGAATGCGCGCGACACAAAATTTTAATAGCTCTAAAACCTCGCAAACCGGGCATACCGTATTGCAAATAATATTTGTTCTCGTTAAGAGACAAAATCAAAGGCGATAAGGGAATAAGGGACGGAGTTAGAGACCGAGTATAAGAAGACCGTGCTTGAATCTTAAACTAACCGGCACGACTACCGGCACATTTCGGAGACGAAGTGCTCAGGCGCGGGCATGAATATGAATGAGTCCGCGGGGTGATATTCTGAAGTGCGAAATAAAATAATTTCCTTCGTCGTAGCTCTCGCGGCTTCGCGTTGCCGCGGAATATGCACGAGGCCAGGCACACGGCGTCATTGGGAGATGCGCTGGAGGCGAGAAAGAAGAGCATGGGAATAAAGTACGACGAGTGATGAACGTAGAGGAGAGACGCGTGAGATCCGCGAGCCCGTTTCTTTATCGCCGTGGCGAACGACGTTTCTCTCGCGTTTCTACAGCGCGATATTCTGTCTGTCGAAATTTCCGACGGTGGTCTGGGAGCAAGGGGGATATATACGCGGAAACGAGACGCGGGAGAGAGGGGGGGGGGAATACGCTACGAGTGGTGAATAGTTAGTAAACGTTAAGTAACCGGCGCTGTATCGACCTGCCAAGTGTGTGCGTATCGGATTTCGACGACGACGGTGGAGATGGCGGCGGCGCAGCGCGGTGCGGCGCGGCAGCAGCAACCCCGAGGCACAATTCAACAAGATATTACATTTAAACGGGACTTTATTTACTCAGCCGACTGCGTTACTCCTGCACCGCGGTACGCGCTCCCATCCCCTTCTCATCTTTTCTCTTACCTACTACGCGTTTCCGTACCAGACGACACTTCCTGCGGCTATTATCCAGCGTGTCGCCCGTTCCCGTCTCGTTCCCTCGCAGTTATTCCGCCTACAAATCGCTACCAGATGGGGAAAATTGAATTAGTCAGGGCCCCACACTTGTAATTATAGCCTGGCCGCCCATCGCGACCGCTCTACCCACGGTCTTACCACTGGGTCTTGCTATCTCGCTTCTACTACTTCCGTCCGACTTACCGCGCGTACGGGACCGCCGGTAATAGCAGTAATTTTTCCGACGTTAATTTCATGCAAAACTTTCTAGCTTCGGTCGTCGTCTAGATCGCGAATGGTCGTTCTCTCTTTCTCTCTCTCCCTCTCTTTTTCTTTCTTTTTTAATTTTTTTATTCTTTGAGCGCAAAGTGAATCTGTACGCGCGCCAACCGGAGGTGGCAGAATCGGGGCGGGAATATTAGAAATATTGGCCGAGTATATTTTTCGCCGGAGTCACCCTTTCCGCAACGCCTCCGAGGGGTGGGTTTCACGTATATATGTCACACGGCACCCTTAGTGGTTCCCAGCCGTGCCTCTGGAGTGCTTTTAAAAATAATGAAGATCACTTTCTCTGCCCTGTTATTTTCTTTTTATCCGACCTCCCTGCTTCGTCGAGCTTTCCTTTATTGCCTGATTTATCGCTTGACGTTGCAGTGTTAATATATTTTCCGTGGGATTAAATCCTGAAATATGACGACTTCGAAACCGAGACTGCTTACAGTTCTGCAAGAATGTAGATTTTGCGAAAAAATGACTAATAGCATGCCGTTGAAACGAAGATATCTGCAAAACTTTCTTACGCGATAAATAGAGATGAGATAAAGAATCCCTTAATTTATAGAATTTTTTAATATTTCAACGCGAATTTCTCTCTCCTCGCCCCACTTTCCTTCATTAGGTTTCATGCTAAGAGATATGATGGCAAAATTTAATAACGTTGTTTTTCTTCTTATGTACACCAGTCTCTTTATCTCCTCTTTGTTTACACAATTTCCATCCTCTCTTTTGAAACGTTGTAATTACAGCCAGTACTTTAGCTTACAAATGTCAGAGAAAAGGGAGTTTATTATCCGAGAGAAAGCAAAGAAATCTGAAGGACTTTGAAATTCTGCAATATGACGCTATATTGATGATTAAACAGTAATTATTTCCTATCTTAATTTCTCGAGCGTGAGTTCGTTAAAGCAATCTGAGTGTAAGATCTTCACCGATCTCTGTGTTTAATATAGGAATGTTCACGTCGTGTTTTCCGCTCGGTACATAATACTTGTCATGGAAAGAGCCGGAAGAACAACAATGCTTACTCTGAGAGAGGGAACTCATGACTTTCATAAGTCTTTGTGCGTTTTCCGAGCGAGCTACCCGAGCACGGGTTGCAACTTGTTAAAATTCCATCGTGATTTCCGCGCGAAGCTGCGAAGGTAGAAGCACGTCGAAAGAAACGATGCCAGCACTCGGATAATCTCGTGGCACAGATTATTGAGCACGTTTCGCACAAGTCCTTTTCCGTTTACTTCAGTAAACCAATAAACTCTAACTTTATTTCAGGTAAATCCCTACGAGTTTCATGTTCGAACTATTCGATCGGTGAAGATTTTCTTGTCTGAAAGGCTTGTCGAAGCGCACAAATCGACTGGCTGTATTGATGCGAATATTTATACTCCTACTCAAACATTGTGGCAGCATAAAGATAATATTTTATACATGCAAGTATTTTTTTCTTTTTTAAATATAGTTTACGTTATATTACATATTTATAGAGTGCGGATGAAGAGAGGGATATCTTACACAATTGTATACGCGTATAGGATTTATTTTAAAATAATATATGTCATAATAACCCGAGAAAAAAAATGAGTATAATATGGTCAGATGTAACAATACATTATTACATACGAAAAGATCTAAATAACATGTAACTTTATATGATTATATATAATCAGATCCGAAATTTGGCGCGATATGATATTATCTTCGGATAGATCTTTTTATATCTAATAATGTATTTTTACATTTGACCATGTTATACTTATTTTTTTCTCGGAATGGTTGCTTCGATCGATGATGATCGAACATTCATCATTTCATCGTGATGAGGTTGCGATCAGACCGAACATATAGTTATAGTTTTATTCTGTCGTCGCGTCTCTCTCGTCGCTGAAAATCTACATTCAGCGTGAATTTCATTGAAATAGTTTGCAGTAAAAGTTTATTATTCCCGATTGAAGAGTTCTCCACCGGGTAGGTTCGTATGGACGTCATGCAGCTTTAACCGTTTCTCGAATGTCGCGCGTTTTCAACAGACGAGGGGAAACTTCTCCCTTTCCCTCTCCCTCCCCCTGACAAACGTCTGCAATAGCGCATAGAACAATCGGCAATGTTATCTCGCGTAAGATCTTGCTTGATCGAAATACCTAGCGGAAATGGCCGGTCCAACTGTTAACTTCTTCCCGTGCGCCTCGACGAAATAGTCTCGCCCGATTCGCCTCTGCCGTCCTTCGCCGCAGTTCGCTGCAAAATGCAGATACAGCTGGCAGCCGAAAAGCGAGTCGCAGTTTGGAAATGAAATTTCACGGGAATTTATGATAGTTTGCACAATAAAAGTTACCGTAGCTATCCGCGCAATCGTATCCCATGATAGAACCGCGGTATAACATATATATAGTATAACGGAATATTCGTTTTACTTTACACATCGGATACGATATGCTGTGGAATAAAAGTATACAATGGAATAACAAACGCAAATCAGGATTCGGCATTATGTAATGTAAACGGTGAAACTGTGTTTAATTCTGAGTCCACCGCAGATACCATTCCCAATTTATTAAATTAAACCAATACGTGTTTTTGAGAATTTGTTTCTACAGTAGAAGCAGTATTTTTGTTAACGTTTTAAGGATCGGTTTCTGAAATTATTTTACTTAAAATTTAATAATGTTATATAATTTTTTGTATAATTTATATATTACTTATATTAATTCATTATAATATACAGATTTAAAGTTCTACTCTGAACTCAGCTATTTAATATTACGATACAAGCACGATATGTATATATTTATTAACAATGCAGTAACTATATTTTACATTCTAATTATACTAAAGAAGTTATATTCAGTACAATGCAAATTGAAAAGAAAAATCTGTTTAATATTATATTTATAATTTATTTTGGGCATAATGTAGGTAATATGAGAGAATTTTGCAATCCGTGGTTTCTAATCATCGAAGAGTTGTATCATTATTGTATAAGCGGCGACAATATGGCAACAAAAAGCAAAGAGGTAGACAAAGTGAAGCGGGAACTTAATGAGAAACCATTGAATCACCTTTGGCACCGCCAAACGCTATTGCGGTTTCCGGCACGGTTGCAGAAGGTGATGAAGTGTGCTAAGAAAACACCGAAGTGCGGCTGTGGAAACGTGGATAGACAGACGCAGGGGCGGTTGCCTCCAAGGCAAGAAGCGTGACCCTTAATTTCGTTTCTCGTTAAATCGTTCTTTAACGAGAAAATAAGGCCGTCTCTGAGTCAGAACTCTTGAGATACAAAAATGCGATTTCTCCTTGGCGGTATGTACGATAATGTCAAACGAGATGAGACATAAATGTCGCAAATAAAAAGTGATGTTCTCTTTGTCGCAGTTGTCACATGATAAGATTTCGAATTCCATATAATTTGCCAGTAGTCTAGCATTTCTCTATTCTTCAAAAACACACGCGCTTAAGATATTCAAATTTAATCTTCTATGTATTTCTTAGCAAGATAAATTAACAATTCATCTCACTAAACGTTTTCGTACTTTACATGGCGATTAAACTGACAAGTTATTTTAAGATCAGACAATATATAGCAAATAGCTCTCGCACATTTCACGGTTATTGTCATCTCCGTTTAGATAATACGCGAGCTACGGGGGAGCTCACGTTGAATACCTATTCCAAAACTGTTCGCAGGTACGTGTGACGGCAGAAATTCATATTCATTAACTGCGGACTGTTATGCACGAAATTCACGGTATATCTAGTATGTAATGTATTGTGTCTTTCGAGCGGAGTCGAGTCATATTATTAAGCACTCCGTGCTATACCGACACATGGGCTTACCTTAATCAAAGCTTGTTAATCAGTTTGATAACGACTTTCCGAGGACGTGCTTGCGAATTCCAGCAGTTTCACTCGATTCTCACTCCCATTATCATTAACACGTTGAATACTCTGACGGCCATTATGACAGTGGCATGTCTCGTTGATGCGCGGATAAAATTTAACGTACTATACACTGTATCACCAATCAAGTTGAGACAACGAGCGTATTTACCCAGACTGAAACTTCAAATAGCCGTAAAGAAATTTAAAACGAAATCCGAGAGCTTAAATATTTATTGAATCAACATGAAATGGCGCATTTTTCAATAATGATTGTACAAGACGTAAGAATTTTAGGTCACATAAAAAGTTTCCAGTCTCATCTTCTTGATGTGCACAATATAAAAACTCTCATCGCAACACTTTGAGAAAGTTGGACCTACAAAACCATTTACTCTGACATTTTACCATCGCAATGAATTTCAAGTTGCTTCAAGCGCGTTATTCGTTTTTTCCCTCATTCCCCGTCGCCGTCGTAGGCGCGACAATTAACACTGCGAAGTGTTTTATAATAAAGCACTTGGGGGCATAATTAACACTGTCCTGTATCCGAGCTGTCGCGCTTAAAAGACCTAAAAGTAACTCAAACTTATCTCGAAGCTTGTCGCACCGTTCTGTCTTTCGCTCTCTTCCCTCAACGATATTTTCCACTCCATCCCGCTTCCTTTCTTCTATCTTTCTGTTTCCCGTTCTCTGCGAGTTCTTTGTGCCCATAAATAATTCAGATGCTCGGAACGTAAAGACATTAACGAAGGTAAAAGCTTTTAAGGAAGACCCGGTTTGAATCTTGAACTCGTTACACTGCTTTAACGATAATAACTCTGCAATCAGGTCGGACGATGCATTGTCTAGACATGCGTGCAGGCGTGCCAGCATCAAACGTTTGTAAGTGAATAATAGTCGAAGTGATTAATCAAGTACTTAGTTCGTGACAGGTTTATCTTGATCAGATACATAGTGCGCGGCAGAAAGGAACATTTATTAACATGAGTGATGCCAAAGCGAATAATCGTTCATGTTATTTCATCCCTTACATTTGAGAACTTAAACATTTTTTTATATCTCTTATTTTTCTCAATTAAATTACACCATAACACGAGTAAAATAATACGTCAGGATTAATATGAAATCATTTATATGAATATTTTTTAGCAGAGTTTCGGATTTCACGTGATTTAGGAAATTATTAATGACTGACTCATAATAATAATTCTACTATTAATATAATTTCAATTTTATGAAAAATAATTTACTCTGAGGAGAAAAATGATTATTTATTATAATAATATCATATATTGTATCTTTTATAACTACTTTATCTCACAATTACGCATTACTCAGCAATGAGTATTAACTGTTTCCGCGCGATGTAAGATATAAATAAAAAATGCGAATGAATAGTAGAAGCTTATTTTTTAATTAATTTACGCTATAGTCTGTTTTAGAGAAAAATTTCTGCTCGTAATGGCCGAGACAACAGTAATTTAACAGATTATGATAAATAGGTGCCGGTTATATTAATGTAACCAGAGCTACACTGAGAAACCCATTTAGTTGACTGAATTAAAATTTGGTTGAATCAACTAAATCTCTTGTTTGTATATGGGCAAACAAGAATTGTGGTTGGTGCAACACAAAAATGTAGTTGGAAAATTTAGTAATACCAATACATAAATATAGTTCACTGAACAAAAATATGGTTTGTATGGAACAAAATTAGTGATTGACTTATTACTCAAATTTTGTCCTCTGAACCAAAAGTATGTGTTGATATTACTAAAATTTTCAACCGAATTTTTTTGTTGCGTCAATCGGAAAAAACGATTTTGCTGAAGCATTTAAAAATTTTGACTAGCTAGATACAGATTTGAAAATAATTTTGTTGCACCATTAAAATAATTATAGTAGGTCACTGAAGTATGATAATAATGCTGTAAAAAATTTTGACATTTTAGCAATCAGTTCTACATATAATTATTTTAAATCACATTGCGTGAATCTATAATTATTTTAATTATGTAGAACTGATTGCTAAAATGTCAAAATTTTTTACAGCATTATTATCATACTTTAGCGACCTATTATAATTATTTTGATGGTGCAACAAAATTATTTTCAAATCTGTATCTAGCTAAATTTTTAAATACTTCAACAAAACCGTTCTTTCCGTGTGTAGCCATCAATGTATAGCACATAAAAAATGCATAAACAGTTAAAGTCGTTTAAGTATTTTTATTTATCACATTAACAAAAACATACAAAATTATCGTTAGTATTGCCGTAGCGCAAAATACCTGAAGTAGGAAAAATGTTTATCAAAGAACTAAAATCAATCTCAAAACTGTTGTGTCGCATTTTGTATGACTTGATAAGCATCAATATGTGAGTTTAGAGCTAATGTGAAATATATTTTGTATCTTTTATTATTGGATACTATTTCAATACCGTTTGTTTCCAAAAGTTTTAATTCTTTAATTAAAATATTAAATGTAGCACGATTCCCATGAATCATTCTATCAGACGCATGACACAAAAGAGCCAAAAATATATTATCTAATGTAGAATAATACTTTATCGGTGTACCAGCAAGTAATATATAAACAGCACCTAATTTATGAATACCGGCATGAGATCATAATGGATTATTGATTTCAAAATCGTCATAGAAAAGAAAAATTGGTATCACAATGCTGTTGCCATAATTTTTCGAAATATCACGCCATAAGAGTGATCCAAGAAAATCAAAATAATCTTTCAAACAACATTCATTTATTTCTCTAATAAAGTAGGACAACTCTTTAATATTATAATTTTATAATATTGATATTCTCTTTCAACTACTTTCTTTAAAAACAAAAAGGAAAAATTACTAAAGAAGCAGCTCCATATCTATATTGATCTAGATCTATATTGATAGATCGTAATAAAACGATAAGTGCGAAGAACCAGTATGACGACGCCGATATTTTTAAAAAATAACGCATATCACAAAATTATAATCATAAATTGTTTTATAAATTTTACACGCAAACTTATAATAAAACTAAAAAATATTTTATGAATATGTAACTGAAGGTAACTGTAAGTACCATCAATAAAATCAACGTATTACGCAAAAAATAAATAAAAATTTTAATCAGGAACAATCTTCATAATATCAATCTTTTTCTATTGAAATTGAATACAAAATAAAATATTTTATAAAAAATGTCAGTCAGAAAACTATTTATGTAATAACTTAATCAGAGATTTAAATCTCAATTTTAATTAAGAAAAAAACATAATGATGTTAGTCTTTGTTGTGTGTGATGGTCTTTATAGAATTTAAAATAGTCAAAACTGATGGATTTTTACAATCAAACTCAGTTTCAAATCTATATACGGCGCATTGTAAGAAATACCATATTTTTTCGCATTCTACTGGATACTTTGCATTAAAAACCTGAAAACTCTTGAAGCATATATCCACTTCGTTACGCACGGTTGCAATTTCGTACTTTAAATCATCCATAATGACATATGAAGTAATGTCATTCTCATCAGAAACCAGAAGTACAAATGGCTGAAGTTTAATTCCTTTATGTGTACAAAAATTTCTCCGTTCTTCAATAAGATTCTCAATTTCTCCGGGAATCTACAGAAAGATAAAGATAACGCTGTAAGTTGTAGAAATATCTCTCTAGTAAGATACATTAGAAATGCTTACCTTCAAAGAGCGGAATTAAGCTCTCGCACCGCAATGCAACTAATGCGTCTCGTACAACATGATCCGCCATAGCATATTTTACAATAACCGTAAGAGTACACTATTGAAAACAGAGGTCCTGTGTGTTAAAAAAAGTCCTTGTTAAAATTTTTGTGTAATATACAGACTTATACGAGGAATATCGAATGGGCAGTATCGAGCCCGTTAAGTAATAATGCGTGGTACACGCTTATCCGCTCGTTACGGAAAGAGAGAATCTCCGGGTACTTATCGTGGCTGACCTTGTCTCCGCTGTCGGAAATGGCTGGCGGACGAGTCTCGATGCTTCGCTGAGATCAGAAGAGATCCGTCTTTTGCCCAACGTGCGCAGACGCCGATGTATCCTGAGGGATTTCCGGATGTCGAGTCGATTTCCTTTTCTTCGCTTGCTAATTGCCAGCACGCACCTCTCGCACGTTATCACGAGCACGCGCATTTGCGGCCACAAGAAAAGCCTTGAGAAAATCTTTCTCTACAACTATAAAGTATCTCGTTCGTTTTTCTTGCAATGAATCGCCTAGCAACCGGGTCCACTAAACTGCGCAACGAATTCCGAATTGACTTTCCGAAACTGTGGTATCAGCACCGCGAACCGTGATCGAATAACGAATGACGCTGTGATGGTGTAGCGCTCTCTCTCTCTTTCGCATTGTCGCGACTCTAGCGCGGACTGGCAAACGGAAGACGATCGGCAGAGCGCCCTTTGCTTTCGTCGCCGCGGTCGCCGCGTCATTGTCGATATTGCGCGCTTATTTTCAACCTATGATTTTCAAGTGAACGATTTTGTTCACGCAACAAACACAATTATTTAAGATACGATGAGATGGGCAAGTTTGTTACCGTAACAATCAAATTTTATTGTAACTAATAAATCGATTCAAACATAAAATTTGGTTCGTGTAACATTTCACTTGCTTCCCGTAATATGGTTTTTTAAGTGCATATACAAAAATTACATATACAGTCAACAAAATGGTTTAACCAAGGAATTTTGTTTTATTCAACCAAATGGGTTTCTCAGTGTACGCTGACTCTCCAGTTTACAATATTTTCTATCTCTATGTATACCACGGGGTGTAATTTCGAAAAGGACAACAAATTACTAATCAGACTTAGTTAGCTCAGACGGCCGTTGCAACTTAGGGATCTTAAATTGAATTTCCTCTATGGGGAAATCTCCATATTTCCTTCAAGAACACTTGAGCATTTGGATTTATAACTGTTTACGTTTTGTTAAATGTAATAACGTTAAATATTAGGAAAGAAACTGATGCAATAAAAAATAAGTGTCATGCTCTAATTCCTATAGTATTTTAATGATTTATTTTATTTTGTTGTTCTAAAACATTTACATTATTGTTGCAGACTCCGAATTGCCCCGATTCGCCGAGGAAATCCAAAACGTGACAGTAAGCGTGGGACGTGATGCTCTGTTGGCTTGCGTGGTGGATAACCTACGACATTATAAGGTACTTTAAATTAAACTATCTTTATTACTACTGTATGTATGTCAAATGTCATGCAGAACATGGCTAGCTACTCGAATCATTTTTGCGTTAAATCCATCAATTATAACTGTTTGGGAACATTAATGGGACAACCTTTGATATTACAAGATAACATGCTTGAAATAAAATTTCTTTTCCGTTTCTGTTCCACGTGTCAGATTTTATGTCGAATACTGTTATCGTATAACTATTCGCGATCTCCCCGAGCCAAATTTGTGCCATCGATTGAAACATTTAGAAAAATTGAGGTCGCGTACCTATATTTATTATGATCGAAAATGTCAGACACCTTCTCTCTCTCTCTCTCTCTCTCTCTCTCTCTTTCTCTCTTTCTCTCTCTCTCCCCCTCCCTCCCCCCTGTTTTTTCTCTCTTCTCTGTCTCTTCTCTCTTTTTTGTAAGCATTTTTCTCTGCAATGCATTTCTATTTTCTGCTCAATTCACGTCGTGCGAAATGAACGCAGATAAGAGTGGATATAGAACAGAAATAATAACTGCTAATACAATGAGACATATTATAAGAGGATGTAATATTCTTGTTGTGAAAAGCACATTAGCATTTGTATAATTAATATATTATAATATAATAAGTGAGAATCCTGCAATATACTTGGCTAAAGTTTTCTTTAGATTTTAGTACATATTTTATACATGTATTCTGATCCTTCAATGGTTCCTTGTATTACACGGCGCATAAATGGAATACTATTCTGAATTCTGACACGAATTATAAATAGTCTAAAGTGAGCTGAAACGTTTTCAACATGGCAAATTGCTATTAAGCAAGATTCGAACTTTTCTTGCTTCTCCGTGCAAGAAGCGCTTGCACAAATTAAATGAAGATAGTATCTACTGAAATCCCTACGGCGTTTATGGTCCGTAGACTGCGAATTGGACGGTCCTAGTTTACGTACCGTTATCAAAGACTTCGCATAATTGCTTCATTTTCCTTCAGTTAATTGAGATGACGTAACAATAGGATACAATTTATTTTGCCGGGTAGCGACAACACTTACCAGAAATAATGCAGCTCGGCATAAGCTAATAATACGTTCCTTCTTCCCTGGGATAATGATCAGAATCAAGTAAAACTACTAAAACTTTACAAATTATTGTATATTTTGTATCGCGAACTAACTCTACTCGTCACGGATTTTGGTACATCTTATTAAACGAGTGAATTAAATTCATACGTTTCCTTTAAGCGCATTTCAGGAATGTGCCTCGGTACATGTAATATAATCTGCAAGGTATCCGCCACCCATCTTTTGAAAATTTAATGAGAGATGAAAGATTTATGTTCTCGTCGTTCGACGAGCTTTCGTACACTTTCGTACACTCGGTATTCGCTGCGCATTCCGAGGAGAAAGCATATTTCGCATTCAAAAATTTTCTTCCAGCGGCATTTCGATTCAGCTATCTATTCATCTTTTTAACCGAAAAGGCTTTTATATGAAAATGCGTTAAATGCTTTTCTATGTTAAAGCTGAGAAATTTTGAGTTTGTTAGTTTTTACATCGAAAATATATATTGATTATAATATATATTTTTTCTCATAAAAATAATTTAAAATTTGTTTAAGTTTAAGTTAATATGTTTTAATTTACGTAATAAAACGAGTGCTTGTTTTATAATTATTAATGTGCTAATATAATATAAACTTTTTATAAAATATATAGATACTCTTATCAAATTTTTATATAAAATCTTATGTGCTAGCTCTTCGTTTATATTGCTTTAATAAGATAGAAGTCGCATTTAGTTTTGTTTTTACTTTATAATTATTATATATTTTGAATTCAAATTAGATTTGTTTTAATCTTAGGATGATTACTTTTTCTATATAAGTGCAGTTCAATTTTCCGTTTTTCCACTGTTAACGATCGTATAACTATATCAAGTTTGGGGTGAACCTTCATCCGTTACGTCGATGAAAGCATGTCAGAAGTTGTGTCAAGATGAGTTATTAAAGCAATATTGTAACGAATACCATGAAACATCGCTCGGTACGAGCGTATAAGTGTGCGTTCACGTGTCTACGCATACAACATGTAACATAGTCACGCCTACATGTATAAATACATATGAGTCGAGTACATATACGGGTAGAAAGCTAAAATATTCGCGAGTGAGCTGATCTTTTCTACGAGCGATACTCTCCAGACGTACTACTGGAAACACGAAACATACTTGAGTTGCGCTTGCGGTGGAAATTATACTGCTGTAGAATTTGCGAGACTTCGGGCATGTTTTGCATGCTCAAGAAACCTCTTGCCCGTATCGAAAATTCAACGACGAAAGTGTGTGAGAGACAGGCGGTAGTAGGAAGAAGAGTGAGTAGTTCTAAGCCTCCGTCAGTTTCTCGAGATCTATGTAAAGGATGGAGAGTACAACTTTATTCGATTATTAGGTTAAGAGAACGAAGCGAATACGATATTTTTTAGTAAAATATATAAACTCGTTGGAATATATATTCAAAATTATTAGTAAATAAGAAAGGTATCTCGTATGTTATGTGCGCCTCGAGATCCTATAAAAAAGACATTTTATAGATGAATCTAACATTAAATAACGTATAATCTATATAAAGTACATTGTCTTTTTTAAAAGAGAGAAATTAAAAATAAATATACTTTCTAATTTTAAATATAGTCAGTTTAGTTTAATTTGCAAATAAGTAAATTTGTTTAATAAAATTGATCTGACTACTTAGTATTCAATATTATGTACCACAATTAATCTTACTTTTTATTGCTACAATTAAGTAAAATAAGGATAGAAAAAATTGAATCGCTATACGTATGTATATCGAGCGATGTTTTGATAATTAAGCAGGCAAGGCGGGAGTATAAAGTTAAGGAGTTTAAGAGAAATGTGTTTTATCGTATGTTTTAGGTGGCATGGGTGCGCGTCGACACGCAAACTATATTGTCGATTCATCAGAACGTAATTACTCAGAATCCCCGAATTACATTATCGTACAATGATCACCGGTCGTGGTATCTTCATATAAAGGAAGTTCAAGAAGTCGATCGCGGATGGTACATGTGCCAGGTGAATACGGATCCAATGAAAAGTCGTCAGGGTTATGTACAAGTTGTAGGTAAGCAAAATGTTTGATATCAAATCTTTTTAAAACACACATATTTCTTACTTAAACTTAGACTTATTTGTACATTACAGTCTTCCAGAAAATTATGTTTCTATCAATATATTATTCAATAACGTGAACAAATGTACGTGTACATGTCTGCAAACAAGCATATAAAGAATTCAAATTTTCGTAAATACAACGATCATGAAAGTAAAATTTATGAAAGTAAAAATTTTCTAATGTTCGTGTTACAGTACCACCGTCGATTATTACCAAAGAGACCAGCACCGACATGGTGGTCCGCGAAGCTTCCAATGTGACTTTGACGTGTAAAGCGACCGGATATCCGGAGCCTTACGTCATGTGGCGACGGGAGGATGGCAAGAACATAAATTATAATGGCGAGAGTGGTGAGTCATAATTAATTTACCATAATTTTCGCGAATAGACAAGCGAATAGGGCGATGATATTCGGAGCTCTACACCGGATAGGATAGTTATAACTTTCATAATGCCGTCGAGAGACGTACCGCTCAATAACACATATCGCATGCAGATGATAAATGATCCTTGCCCCTAAATTGGCCACTCCTAGATTGGTATTGCCGCTTAAATATGCGTTATATTTGTGGATTAGTTACAAAGTTGCGACCAACGACGATTATTTAGTTGAAGTATTATTTTACCAAGTGCTAAACTAAAAATATTTTTAAGGATGTATTTTTAATTTCATGCAACTTATAAATAATATAATATCCCAATATCTTGATATCTAATCGAGACATTTTAAAAATGACGAAATTTTAGTCTTTGCTAAGTATATTATTTATTTAAAATCTAGAAATTTAATTATTCTAGTAATAAATAGACAAATACACACACACACATTTATATAATAGACATAATATGAAGCTCTCTAAAGCAAAACAATACGTTGACCATTAGCTTACATGGTAATTAAATGTATTGCCTACGTATTGTGGAATATTTTATAAATTTTCCGATATTGAACGCAACTCTCTTTCCTCTCTCCTCTCTTGTATTATATGTTTACATCAATGATTATCACTAATTAAGTCCGTTTTTAGGCATAATCACTCTTTATGCTTTGTATTTACGGAAAGAAAATTGTCATATTATTAGCGGTTTTATAAAAGATAATACGTTTCTTTTTCATTCTATAAATAATACGATTTACGTGAGGAAATACAATGATACGGACAGTTACATCTCCAAACCGGTATCATCCACCCCACTAACGGATGCTGTGCTTTAACGATTAATTATTCCTCGCCTAATCCAACATCAAAATTCGGTCGAGTAAGCCGTGGCCAGCACGCAATTATTCAGATGCGCGGTATAACCACTACATATCGCCAAACTGTACTGTAATGTGTCCAAAAGTGCAGTTGTGCAGTTCACAGCTAGTTCGAAGTTGAGGCTGATATATAGAGATATAGATATAGATGCTGTTCGATATACAATTTCTTCGATTTCTGCGCGATAAGTTACCATGCAGAACTCTTATTTCGCGTTGAATTTCTCAAGACGTCTTTCATTCTTACTTTACTTTTTAGTGAATAAAACGTAGGTGCTTGTAGCGATAGCCGAGCAATTTTTATATATTACAATGGTGATGCCATAAAAAATATGATTTTAAGATGGTTGCAAGTACTGCAATAGATTATTTTTAATTCAAATTGAATTTACGATGCACTTGATAAAAATAAGTAAAGCATTTATTGAATTATGTTAGTATCCATTATAGAAGATTGATAATTATCAGACTTCGATATATAAATAATGTATCGATGATGGCGCAGCTGTGGCATCCTTATCGTTCCAACATGATGAAAATAACCCTACGACATAAGAACACGTCTGCTTCCTCGATCGCGTCTCGATCGATGCTAATTACCCTCTTAATTACTAATTATGACGAGACCAAAAAGTACAAGCCAGTCTGTCGGTCGGAGTGGAAATGCATGGGAAGGCGAGACGTCAAACCGTCTGCAGATTCCAGAGGGTTTCCTCAATAAAGGATAAAGGTCGGATTTAATTTCTGCTCGCTAATTTAAATTTTCATTGCCTTCCAGGCATACGCCGAGTGCCGACGCTCAGAGGATCGTCAGATCGTAAACCACTACTCTATACTAAGCCGGCCGTATAAATTGATACTGATAAATATGGATGTCGCGCGTTCTGATATGGAAAAATAGTCGATTACGTAGCGTGATCTACTGATTATCCGTTTCCAAAGTAATTTGTTGTGAGCTAATAAGACAAATAAGTTGGAGAGTTCTTATATTAAAATTGAATTAGGATGTGCAATAAATGCGTATAATTTATTTTGTTTTGTTTGTTGTTTTATCTATCGCCATTCTTATTCACAGAGTAATTATTTATATACACGTGTCATTTTATTTTGTTCTTTCAATTAATTTGTAAAACAAGATCGACGATAATTAAAATAATAATTGTAAAGAATTCTTACCTGAACAGAATATCTCATGAAGTGATTTTCTTTTTAAATATTTTTTTTTTTTTTTTGAATATGTGATTACACCTAATTTGACACTGTTACTTGAAAGTTTTTCCAGTTGCAAATACATTACTATAAATTCCGCAAAATCCATTTAAATACGTCCGAAAAACAACGTTAAAACAAATTAATTTGATATTCAGGGAATAAAGACGAAGAAAATAGTATGCTTTGAATTGCGTCTATTAGTATTTTTCTCGGTATTTTTAATTGTAGAAAAGATAATAATATAATAATATAAACGTAATATTGTTTTAGTATTATCAATAAAATTGTGTTTTATAAGTTTTTAAAACAGCATTCTTCGTTAATTTAATTCCAAATTTATTTTGTGAGTAACAATAATTGCTATTCTTAGTTGTTGATAAAAGCTCGTATATCTAAGCATCGTTTATTAATGTGCAAATGCAAATGAGCATTACATCGCAAAAAGTTCCATCTCTTTTTGCGTTGTGCAAACATTATTATGTAATGTATTCAAAAATGCATGCTAATTTTATCGTAAATGGAAGTTGGTCATTAAACGCGAACGTATTAGAAAAATTCAATAATGCAGAGAAAGAAAATATTGTTAACGACGTAAGCGTCGCATTGATTATACGTATGTATTATTTCAAATTAGGATAATGCACTCGTAACAAATATTTACTGCCTTGAAAATATATGTTGCAAAGAACTTAAAATGATAGCTGACGTTATAAGATGGCATTTCGTAACATTACTGCGTAAAGAGGAAATAAACTTTTATGTCGCGCATAGCACATGAGCGTTGAAGGGTTTAACACCTTTTAGAAGTTATGAATATTTTATTTATATATCGAACCCATTACACACACTTTATCCATTTACATAAACTGTTTTTTCTCCAATTTACTCATATCTTTTTTGACTCTTTCATTTTCTTTTTAAAAAATTCAGTATTTAGTCTTGCAGAGAATGGAAGTAAGTTATCGTGTTCTAAACCCACGTTGAAAACTTTCCGAACCGCTGATATTTTTATTAACCTCTAAAAATTTCGCAATTTTTTACATAATTTTTTAAAATTACAGATTCGAGTACTTTTTAATGGGAATCTAAAAGTACTCAATTACTATGCCATATGTGATATTACCATAAGATTAAATATAAAGAGTATAAAAAGTTTTCATATTAATTAAAAATTTAATTATGATTCTGTCAGTATTCTTTAGAGATCAGTTGCTATTCCATCTATCATTAATAATATCTGGAAAGTTGCCAGGCATACGTATCGATACGTGATCGATATCAATCAACGTACAGGAACGCTAACTAGTAAGCCGGCGCGGCGGTTCGTCATTCGAGAGAAGCGTCAGATTATCCGCGTAATTGGACGAAATATCGCGGTGGTGAATATGGCCCGCGTTCGAGCCGTACGACCGCATTACTAACTGATGTGTTGGCCTCTGGGGACGGGCTAACGCCATTACTTCCCACCTGATAGCCTCCAGACACCCACCAACCCTCTGAGAAAATATAGATGGTTGTCGGCTTTTCTTGCTTCTTTTCGGGCCGAAGGTATAGCCTCATCCGCGTGCGCAGTCTGCCCTTTCGCCCAACCTCGGGGCGAATAACCGAAAAAGAATGGCTGAGAGAGATGAGAAAGCAAATCGAATTTAGCAAAACTATCGCGCGTCGAGGTGGTGCCGCCGTTGGACGTGACGGTGGTGCTGGTGGTGGTGGTGGTGGTGCGAGGCACCTGCAGGTACAAGGAAGATTTACCTCTGGCGGACAGGTACCGGAACTGATCGTGCGGAAAGGCGATGGCGAGAACACGAGGGAAAAGATAAAAGGAAGGCGCGGGCGGGAAATTAGAGCGCCGACGCGGGGGGAAGGCCATGAGGGGCAAATAAACGACGAAGATGGCGGAAACGAATCGTCGCGCCGCTCGTGCCTTTAATACGATCGTTCATAAGAGCGATAACGCGCCGCAATTCACCGACGTCGTCCAACGGACATTGGGGCTGAAGGTGAATTGGAACCGGATACAGTGGCCGAGCCAGAGGAGTAGGGAATAATCCGCGTCCGGCAACTCCGATACAGGCGTTCACCTGCGCGCACAGGCGAAAATCCACCTTGCTTCCATACTTATGGAAATGCGTACACATCGACACTCGTCGATGCCGTTTCGCTCGCTTCGTGCCCAGGAAACGCGATTGGGTTCTTTCCGCCTTTTCGAGACGTACGAGTCCGCTTGCTACCTGTCCATCGTGTCCGCGCTCCTCCATTCCCATCAGCGTCGGCCGAGTGGACCGACCCTGGTCCTTCTCCGTCCATTTCTCTCGATACGGGAACGACTTTAAACTCGTTCGGGCGCGTATGTGTAACAGACGTGTAGATACCGCGCAAACCATCCACTCGACCGTATACACCTACACGATTATCGCGGATCAATGTAGCTGCGCGCCCGTGATTATGTGTGTACACATGAATCCTCGCACATATGTACTGTTCACCGACTGTTAAATGTACATACACGTGAAGTCATGGATGCGCGCGTTCGCCTCCTCTCTCTCGCCCACCTGTTTATATGTACCAAGAAGCGAAGGTAGATAGGTAGAAAGCAAGAGAGAGTGAGAGAGAGAGAGAGAGAGAGAGAGAGAGAGAGAGAGAGAGAGAGAG
>NW_020210305.1:816391-882111 GCF_003070985.1 Temnothorax curvispinosus
AGAGAGAGAGAGAGAGAGAGAGAGAGAGAGAGAGAGAGAGAGAGAGACATACACCTCGAGTATTTCCGTCACCGATACTCTCACGAGTCCTGGCAAGACCTCCCCGTTAATGCGACCACGGGCTTGTCGGCGCGAGGCCGACATAACGCGACGCGACTGGAAAATCGAAACCGACAACGAGCTGAGTTTCCTGCCGGTGCGCCAAGGAGACGAACGTACCGGAGAATAGGAGTCGATGTGCATCGGGTATAAAGCACGGCGCAAAGTCGGCTATACCCTTGCACTCATTTCGCGCGCTCACACACATCCCCATCGCTCTCGCTCAGTTCTATGCCAGGGAGAAGTAACACACGTACACATAATGGCTCGAACCGGTATCGAACGCCCCGATGTCTGTGGTGCGCCAATGCTTGCGGTGAAGAGGCACGTTACGTTTTCTCGTTACCGTTTGAGGTTCCTTTGTGCCTTCCAAACCGCCGGCAAAGTCAGCGTTCAGCACGAAGTCAATATTATCTGAGAAATTTCTCGCTGGAAACTGGAATATAATAGTCCCGTCTTTCATCCGCTTTACGCAATGCTGCACTGCAAACGTAATTTGTCTTTCAAACCTCGTGACGTCAAGCGTCCATGACAATCGATCGCTGATGTTCCCCGAGCCCGTGCCCGTAGTAATGAGCGATTTCATTTCATTTCATTTTTCATCTTGCGCAAGTATTCACGCAATCTGTCTAAAACTTGTGGACATTTATGTCCTTTTACGCATAAAACAAATGGTTACTGAAAAATGTAATCAAATATTTGTAACTTTCACGCATGCCATGGTGTACATACGTGTATGCGTGTGTTATATGTGTAGGTAAATTGTTAGCATGTGAGCTATTCTAGTATTTGCGTTTATATATTGGAAATTCCAGGTATTTAAATGGAGTGAGCTTTCTTTTTTATTTTTTACATGAAAAAACGTGAATCAGATAGGATAAAAATATATTTTGCTTTAATTATTTTATAGATTACGAGAGACGTAGATTTAAAAATATTGAAAATGCCACGTTTGCTTTTTCAATATTTTATACAATCCATATAATTGCGCTATTTTTCATAGTCGTCGCTATTAACACACATTTGTGAAGGCATTTTCGCGGCCGGCGCAATAAATACGCATAAGAATCACTTACGTACGTCTGGTGTAACATTCGCGGATACATTAGCAGCAATAATCGTTGGCCGAGGATTTCGCTTGGAAATGAATGTACCTGGGTTATCTCTACGGTTATAACGCGAAAAAGGGCACTTAAGGCTACAAGAAAGGGGAATGGGATGAAATATCTGCGACCCATCCTTCGCTTATGGGCCGGAATACATCACGTACTAATTCCCAAATAGGTGGCCAACCCTCCACTTCGTCTTCGAGTAAAGCTGTTCGCTTATTTTTACGCCGCCGAGAATACGCCGCGGGAAACGTTATGCAAAGCACGCCCCGGCATCGACGGGAATGGACGCTAATTTATTTCGGGGTGCTTTCGTGCGCGCATGCCGCTTTCTCTACGCACATTCGCCGTTTAAAACGACGACGGCGGGGATGAGCCTCCGAAAGATTTCACGTCATTCGCAGAAGCGTAATGTCCCGTGAAAATTTCGAAACATTTTCGCCGGTACGCGCGCGCAACGCGAAACTTTATTATCAAGTCCGACGATTGGGAACCAATTTTGCCGAAGTTTAATAACGTTATAGGTGGAACGCTGATCTTTCTAGGTCGACGCAGGTAATATCATGTAGTATTATAGACACGTACATCAAGTACATGTCTATAACTTTAATATATGAACGTAATATTCACATAATATGTACATATCTGTACGCGGCATATGTTCCTCTCTCTCTCTCTCTCTCTCTCTCTCTCTTTGCATCCTACATTATACGAACGTTAGACAAATATTTTATCTTTGATACATAGCGATAAAAAGCTTATTTTAATTTATTTTGTTTTTTCTAGCAATTTTTTCGTATTTTAAAATCTCTCATTTTTTTTTATTTTACATAGGTAAATAGATAAAGTGAAAATGCAGATTGAAAATATACACTCATAACGCATATAGAGAAGAACATGAAAAATGTAAAAATCCATGAATAGAACGGATGATATGAAAACAATTAGAAGAGAACCACAAGCCAATGATAACTCCATTAATGGCGTTATTCATAATGTAATGTGACATGACAACGCTTGAGCTCACGCGATATATGATAATAGCGCATAGTCTAATCTTAACTGGCATCGATTGCCCTACCGTGAAATAATCAGATCGCTGCAGTTAAATTGAGTCACCTCGATCGCACGGGGTGGAGAGAGACGATAAAATTTGGGCGTGCCCGAAAATAATAATTGTCCGCGTTCTCCTTTGTTCGCGTCTGCCGCGGCGTGTCCGCCGTGAAATTCTGGCCCCGACCGGGCCATATTGCGGTTTCCCATTAAGCCGAAAGTTTTAAAGGTTTCCGTTAAACCGGTAAGCGAGTAGTTCCGACACAAGGCCTGCGGGACTACTTGATTAAAATCCCCTGAAAGTGCGACCCGCCGGGCAGAATCTCCCGGCACTCTGCATTGTTTATGGAACAATAGATAGGTTTGCCGCGCAGCTTGTAGCACGGGGTTGGCTACCAAGGATTCAGCACCCTCTCGCATCCTACTGCAGGCCGGGTAACAACTTTATCCCTTTCACCGCTTTCATCGCTGCATCACGTGTATATATATGTTGCGTTCCCTTTCAGCAGCGAAATCTTCAGCTGTGCTGTACGGTGAAATTTAATAACCCGCAATTTTTATTTTGTCCGTAGTAAGTTTTGTAATTGAAACGCGTGAAAACACATAAATATGTAAAGATGATAACTATACGCGCGGAAATATATGCGCATTACAAATATTAAATATTATTATCGTATATATCGATTTAGAAAGCATCGTCGATTCCTGTGTCATAGTATATCCTTACATTAATAAAATAAAATATACATAAATAAATTTCTAATACATAAATAAAATTCTAATAAAATTATATAAGAAAGAAAAAAGCGCGAAGTATTCTTAGACGTGGATAAAAATGTGTGATACGTTTATAAGAGCGTCACACATAACTTGCAGCATCTTGTGTATTTTTATAACACCTTATTGCTCCTACGCAGTTCGGTCAAATGGACGTGAAGTTTCTCGCGTCTCACGATGCTTTCAACTTTATTATAAGAAAAAACTTGAATAGGTTTTCCATCGCTGTATACATATATTGTTTCTTTTGCATTTTCTTAAAATGTCGGTTTAAACTGCATAGTATAAGTAACGAGGAAAAGCATATCAACTTCATTTCGTAAATTGTTCCATTTTACATATCTATAAGTGGCATACTATAATAACAAAGATGCATAATAAACGATAGCAGCTCGAAAGCACTTCTTCGTGAAATCGTTAAATCAATAGTATTACAATCAAATTCAGTTCTATATTTGTTCTAATTTTTTTGGCTAATTGTTACATATTACGTGAATCATTTGCATTTTAAATTGTGTGGTGTAACGTATATTGCTTGTATAATATGTGCGATGGAAAATTACTCGATCGATGGTATCGGAAATATGCGAAACATTTGTTGAATATGTGATTTCTATATCCAGATAAAATATGTATCTCATGTGCAATTAAGTAACGACAGCGAGAGATAGCGCACAGATCATTCTATCAAATATGGCAGTTCCTCTGCTAATATGACGATCCGCTTTATACCGGCCTGGTTCGATACGCATACACGCAATGCGTTATGTGTGTAATCTCTCTCGAAATGAGAATAAAGAAATAGGTCAGGTTATATGCGTATAGCATTATCGTTTGTGACATGCATTATGAGGATAATCAGAATTATGCCATCTTTTTATATGTTAAGGTACAATAAGCCATTAACTTTGTCATAGAATAGTACAATGGAAAATCACATTACTCTAATAATTATTTATAGGCTCAATTTTTCTGTTGATCGGAACAAAATATTTTACTTTTCAAACATTTTCTGAGCATTTGTTATCAAACAGCATCTAATTTACATATCTGCTTTGCTTTCACGCGTGGGATATATTATTGCCATTCTGTATCGGACAGAATCGGTGGCAATAATGCGATTATCGGTACTGGATTGTCTTTATAATGTCTAAGCAGCTCTCGTGACAAGGTACTGGCATAATTCATCTTCGCAGAGTTTAATCTACCTCCTATCTGCTTTATGTCATCTGCGCCAGGCATATCAAACCAACATGCCAGAAATGAATGCAGCGTAGATGCAAATAGCTCTCCGGCAAGGCGCAAAGTGCTCTTTGTCGCACAACATGCAATAAAAGTTTCGACGCATATGCGCATCGCGCGCTTTCAGCGGCCCGCGCTTCGATGAATGCTGTCTTCTTTGTCGACATTATCGATATCTATACATTTCGAAATAACGCTAATATTATCACGCTTATTAATTCGTGAGAAGAATTATAACTGCGGCGAGCTACGCCTGCCAAATTGTATTACATGTTACACAATAATTACTTTGTCCGGAATATGGTATGAGAGGATTTTTCAGCGATCTGCTCTGCTATTTACAACGCAAAACACGTTTTAATTAAAAAATATCGTTTAATTCAAAATTCGATTATTAATTAATTGCTTATAGGTTTCATAGCAGAGTATACAACCTGTATTTTCCGCATAGAAATGTATTTGCAAACATTTTATGCTGCAATAAAAACTGAAAATGTTAGAAGAGTATATTAAATGTATTTTCCTAAACCTTTTGCAGTTTACATACTAATATATGTGAACATTTTATGTTCCAGTGAATGTTGTGGATGGCGAAGTGCTGCATATCGTGAAGATAAGCCGTCTTCACATGGGAGCTTATTTATGCATAGCTTCAAACGGCGTTCCGCCATCGGTGAGCAAACGCGTCTCGCTACGTGTGCAATGTAAGTTACTAATTTTGCCACGTTATCAAAGAATTTCCATCACGCGCCATAAACATTCCTTGAAATTTAGTACACACATAAACGTAATATGAATAATGGATGCAATTCTTAATAAAAGGCAGGAATTGCGCGCAGTGATAAAATTTTTAATAAAAAGAAATAAAAGCAGAAAATAATATTGAAAGATTTTCCATACCATTTAATATTTATTTATAAATACCGATCGGAGAAACACTTCAAAATATTCGTAAAGCGACGGATCCGTGCCCGTCCATGGCCATTAACCTAACGAATTCAGATAAAACCAATAGTTCGCAAAGGCTGCGATTTTAATATTGATTTCTCTGATTGAAAAAGTTTGTGGGAATTATTTTCCAGCGTGAGTATCTCGAAACTGAACCAATCGAAACTTCGCAGAATCATGTCGGATCGAACATAAATTAAAATATCTGAATGAGTATATACTTTAAATTTTATATTTTTACAGTTCCTTTTAATATATTTAAATTGTTAATTATATTTTATATATTATGTGCAACTAAGCATTTTTGAAATTAAACTTAGAATAATACTTTCTTAGTTAAGTAGATAGAAGTGCCATGTCCGAGCTGGATCCTGATAGCCTAATATTTTTGTGTGCATTTTGTATACTTTTTCTAAATGGGAAAAATAAATTGCAGTTCAACAAACTGCGCGCCGATTATTTGTCGGTCTTGAAACACAATTCTCTACTGGAACAGTATAAATATATGTATTAAATCATTTAACCTTTAGAGGCCGGGATTTTTTTTTTTTTTTTTTTTTTTTTTTTTTTTTTTTTTTTTTTTTTTTACTATTTTCCCTTATTCAACACACCAAATTTTGCCTGAAAACCTTAAATAGCTTGTGTTTTTTGGGTGGTCGATATTTCGACCACCTCCGGCCTTTAAAGGTTAATCAATTTAACTCAAAGACTTTCCTCTAAATTGAGAATCATATCGGTCCAATTTTACTTATTATTTTTATAATAATACTTTCTCTTAACTTATTAACTCTTTAAAATTAATTAATCAGTCTGTGAAAAACAATTATATCTAATACATATACACATATATAATGCACGCATGATTCTGTTTATCGTATTATATTTACAATGTAAATAGCAATATCGGATATACATATTTTTAGGGATTTATTCAGTATGGATTATATTGATTTTACATCAATATCATACTATTGAATACTGGATTTTGCGCTGACACTATTGATTCCTCCGGTATATCTATATATGCCATTAGCGAAAACTACGATGTCATCGTAATACTATGCACTTTGGTATTATGATAAGAGTGGGATAAAACTTGAGAAGAGAAGCGACTATTGTCGCGTAAGGATACCGGCGTATTTTTCTGTACAAGAAAAGATGATAAGAAAGGATGATGGAGAGAAACCCGTTTTTATCATGCCTCCCCGATTGCGAAGGCGCGCGTAACTTGGTAAATGCTGGTCGCTGGAAGTAGTAAAGCACGATGTTGGATATATTATACTTTTAATGAACTCGACGTGGTTCATAAACGTTAGAAATGAAATAAAGCCACTACTTTTCTTTGATATATGAACTACGCTAATATCGTTGCTCGTGAACTAGTTTTTATTAATATCTCGACATTACGCCAACTGCGTACGTTGTACATAATTTCCAACAAGTCTTGTAGTATTATAAATATCTTGTAGTATTTTATGTTCTATCGTGCTATAGATTTGACAAAATATTACAATTCACAACATATTATTCATCAAATAAAAATTATATTTTTAAGGACAATTTTCTTTTATTGTTAGATTAAAAATACATGTTTTTTTAACATTGATTATAAGTATTCGTTCGTGCAAAATAATCATAGGTACGTTAGAAAATTTGTACCTAAATTTCAGTCACGCATTAACATATACTGTGATATAATTTAAATTGTAGTGTTTTACATTGCATTGTAAAAATTTGAAAGTAAATATCAATAATTATAAAGATAAATACATTTATATGTAGGAGCAGGATAAGTGAACTGATCATATTTAACGAACATCGCTGCAACTCGACGAAGAGTGGTTGTTCTTCATCCGAAGCATTCTCGCGCGATGCGCCATGCATTAGGTCGGTTTTCAACGTCTCATTTAGCCACCGATTTATGGGCGGCTACTTGACCCAGATATGGTCGATATACGTCCGTGCAATCTCCCCGCACAGTCATTTCAACCGTCGCCCATCTACCCAACAATTCTCGGGTTCTACTTAGTTTGGGGTGCGAAACGCGTCTCCGCGCCGTCTTTTCTGGCACATTAGTTTCTCGCTTCTGCGCCTCTTCCTTCCCATAAGCGAGCACAAATATTAATAATCGTCCGAGAAATTCGAGGCTCGAACGGCAATTTCGTACGAGGGTCACGAATTGCGTCAACTATTTGGCCACTTACACACGACCCACGCGGCATAGTATTTTTTTTCAGATTCCTCTAGAAATATTATATGACATACTGTGCTATATTCTCCCGGATGTTGACTTGCTGACGGTGCGTGGTGCATGATAAACGCACGAGTATTACTAACTCATGGCGTAAATTAATACCGGTCGTGTATCACAGAAATATATCGTCTAACAACTTTTTCAGTGACTTTATCTTTAGTGCATTAGAGGTGGATGGTGTGCAATTATAATACAATTTATATAAAGATTGAGTTTATTCCAGCGATAGTTGTGATTATGAAATAAAAAGTTTTTAAGATTTTATTTCTGGAAAAATTAAAATCTGAAGCCAATTATAGTTCAGACATGTAGATATAAATATAATATATACTTAATTTTTTCTGGATTAGTGATTTAATACTTACATAAACGTTACAGACTCGTGAATCAAATTTTTAGACGTGCCAGCATAAATGTTTCAGTAAATAAAAATTATATTTTTAAATTACGTATTAAATGATATGCTATGAAATTGTAGTCTCGTTTAGTGTCGAAAAATTCATTGATAGCAGCAGGATGGTTGGGAAGGGAGATAGGTGGAAAAACTATCCTCTGCTGAAAGTGCACTCTCTAGTAGTAAATCGCGATGTACATCCGTCCGTAAAAGACGAAACTATGACACGACTCTATCCATACATCGAGGTATCAATATCGATCGGAAAAGAAATATCACATATTCACGATACACCAATATCAATTGAATTTTTATGTAAAATGGTACAGCTTCTTTAAAATACTTGCCTATAATAAGTATAAAACTTAACTAGCAAAATGATAAGCTAATAGTTTAATAAAATCAATATTGATCAGAAAAGAACAGTCACGTATTCACGATACACCAATATTAATTAAATTTTTATATAAAATGGTACATTTTCTTTAAAGTACTTACTTATAATAAGCATAAAACTTAACTTAGCAAAATGATAAGCTAATAGTTTAATAAAAAATACACATGCTTCTTGCGAGAATCAAAATTTAACTATAAGAGAACTTATAAAGAATTCAATCAGATTGTATACTAAAGATTTCTCTTTTATTAGAATGTTTTTCAAATATAATTTACATATTTTTAAAAACGTAGCAAAGATACGTAGTTAGTAGCAAAGATACTTATAAATTCGTAAAACAGATCGATGAGAGATTTTACGGGAACATTTTTTCTCATTAAAAGAATTAATAAAATTTTATGTTGCAACCTGTTTTGTTCTTCCAGTAGAAAATTTCTTGATGAAGCCAACGTGCAGTCTACATTGCACGCAACGGCATGTCTATTTTTGGATAGTGCTTTTAAATCATGACAACCTCCAAAGATGAGAGACTACATACATATATATATATATAGTTGCATGCAATATTGCGCGCTTTTTTGCGAGGTTCTACTGAATTTTCGGACGTCAAAAACGACTTGTAACTTGGAGAGGAAAAGAGAATTCTAAATACATATTTGTACAAGCTTTCTACATTGTTTTAATGAGTTCACCGCTTAGCATTTAATAGGCTGCTTCAGCATTTAACTTCAAACTGTTAGATTGGCCTGATCTCAAGCAAGATAATTTTTGTTGGTTAATATTGTGCTGCATTTGTATTTTACAAATATTCTATATTCTATATACTACAAATTTTATAAATATACGAGTTATATAATTATATAAAACGTACACGCAGCAAGACTTTACGAATATCGTTAGTTGATTCAGTTGTTACAATCAATTTAAAACTCTGAAATATTTTTACATTTTCCATAATTACTATTTTGTCTTATATATTAATGCAAATTTATTCATTGCGTCCATCGTTCCTAGAAACTGGAAAGTATATATACATAATTCATGGTGAATATCATTTCTATTTTACAGTTCCACCCATGCTCTCTATACCAAATCAGTTGGAAGGAGCGTATATTGGACAAGACGTTACTCTTGAATGTCACACCGAAGCTTATCCGAACTCGATCAATTATTGGACAACCGAACGCGGCGACATGATAGTCTCTGGTAATTTTAAAAATCCGAATGCACATATTTCTTATAATTATTGCATGTTTGATTTGATTTGATATACTTAGAATTCAGGTAATATTTAAACAAAAAGAAATAGCGTTTTAATTGTTTTTTAAATATTACTTATCTGACTGCATGTCTAATATGAAAATAATCATGCAACATGGAGAAAGAATATCAAAACTGATAGTAATAATATTCTTGAGTATTCTAGTCGTCACTTGTTTATAAAATTGTACAAATTGTAATAGATTTTTATAATGAAATATTAAATATCAATTTTATTTTAAGAATAAGTGGACAATTAAAAATTTCAAAATTCTGACTACTCGCTGAAAACTTTATACTCGAAGTGTGAAAGATGTAAACAAGTCATTATTAGTAGGTCTTGACGTATAAATGTAAATAAATAAAAATGCCATGTGCATTTGATATATTACATTTAAAATCTCTCGTCTTATCACAATTTCACAATTTTATTTTTAAATGGAAGCCAGAGAACCTGGTTTTATTGGCACAGGCAATTCGGTTTCAGGCGACAAGTACGAGGCGGTAGCCACCGACAGTGGTTACAACAAATACATGATGCTAAAGATACGGAACGTCGGCCCGAAAGATTTCGGTTCGTATAAATGCGTCGCACAAAATTCTCTTGGCGGAACGGATGGTGTCATCAAGTTAGATGGTAAGTCGCGCAATGATAATAATAAAGATATATCTGTACAATATCTGATGCGATATGAGTAAAGTAAAATTCGATAAAGATATATCCTCGCAAAGTGAAAACGTTTAGCGTCGCGCATTGAAGAATATCGAGCAAAGTGATATCACGTTGCGGTCTATTTAAGATCGATTATTCGAAGTCGACGTTTGCGCGCTAATGGTGAAATAATTGGTTTCCAATAGTCAGTTGCTTAAAGATATTTGAGCCTTCGCCGTTAACGAGCAATAGACGGGATTGAATATACTTCTCTTACGAGCATTAATCATAAATTGCTCATTAAATTTGTATCGGACAAAATTATTCGACATAATGCAATTATCAAAAGTCTTTTTTTGTTAAGGATTTCACATTGTTATTAAATACAGGTTTGAATGTAGCACGAATTGCGAAAATCTCAATTCTGAATAATACACGAAAGCGGAGTAGATATATATGATAGGGCGTGGAAGTTTGTGAGGTTTCATGGCGAAACTCCGAAATGTGTTGTTTTCTTGACAACGCTAATAGTAGAGTGTAGAAAGGGAAGTTTTGTTTAGTTTAACCGACGACCCACGCGAAAACAATTGTAGACCGCTTCAACGTGTCTTAGTTCTTGTGAAGCGTAATCATGAAATCTAACCAAACTTCTACGGTATAATGATACTTAACATATTTGTGTCCATCTTCAATAACATTTACATCTATCAGCCTGCATCATCATCAGAGAATGCAATCTTATAACATTGTCGCGCGAATTTAATATTAAAATATACCACTTATTTACTTTAACGCAGAAATCCCAGCTCCGTCGACAACATCCACGACGCAGCCGCCATATTACGCAACATCAGCGCACAAGAATGGTAATTGAAGTTATCTAAATATATATATTGATATTGTTTTTCAGTTTATGTCTGTATTTGTTATATATATACGATAAGTACGTGTATGTGTAGGACAGCTGTAGAAAAGATTACATCGTGATCTAAATTGAGCGGTAAGGTAATGCTTTAACCGCCGGAAGCATCTAATGTGGATCTCGAATTAGGTAGAATAACGTTTTTAACTCAGGATCGAGCGAAGCTTCTCAGAGAGAAATCCGGCATTTATTTATTTTCTCGATTCCTAAGTAAAACCATCCGTTTCCACTCCTCCGTTCGCCAGCAGCCTACCGTAGAGCACCAATGTAAAACCGCCTTTGTGTAATGCATTTTAGGTAGAAACAGTAACAAGAAATCACGACAACGACCTATCGACTACGAGGTCGAGGAATGGCGAAATCCAGGTCAGTAAATATCTATTTTAACACGCTCCGCGTAGAGCTCAGGCATTTCCCACGACGATACACGTTCCGTCCGACCGCCATGTCGTTCGAGTAATTAGCGTAATTAAAACCTCGTCAACGCTGTACGATCGGGCGGGTGGAGAAAGAGCCTAAGAGAGAAAATCCACTAAATTGGCAATGCTCGGTGATCCACTTTATCCGCGAGCGAATTACTTCATCGCGTTACTCGGCCCCTTTTATTGACCGGGAAGGATTCTGCGGTCATTCCTTCGCTGTCGTAAAATCCAATGTGAGGATATACGTTAACTGGCTATTTGCTTAAGCTTATTGAGCGAAAGTCAATAATCATGTGATAAATGTAAAATTTTTTGCGAATTTAAATAAAAGCGCACTTTGTAAATGAAGTAACTGATGAAGAGTTAAAAAGTTCCGAGATGAAAACTTTTGCTTAACATTATTAACTTAAAAAACACAATAGTGACTGATATGTGATTTTCTATTACAAATTTACTGAGTTTAATTAATCTTTTTATTGAAAAATGTTGAGTATAATTATTATTTTCTTTTTGATAAATATTTTGATGGAAAATTTACATTTGTATTATTGTTATAATTCTGTATATATACCGTGTTGTGTTCTATTACAAATGCTCTTGTATCGATCAGTTTTAAGCTGTAAGGGATTATAAGATGTCCTTCGAAACATTTTACCGTAAATCCTACATACAAGTTTATTATCCTCAGATTCTGAATTTCAACCGCAATAACAGTTGATATATGTTCCACGAGGCATCCAATCACATTTCATGCCTCGACAAACACAGAGGGTCGTTGTTTTCTTTATGAGAATTTGGTGTATTTTCCAAACAATAATAGTTATAGTTAAATTGCATATAAGAGTTTTAGTGTCTAAATCTGTTTAAACGGATTGTTTTCGCGATGCTTTCCGATTTCTATTGCAAGAGGTAGACTTTGCGCGTTAACGACTTGAAGCACTTCACAGATCCTTATATTATACAAGCCAGCTGACGGAGATTGGCGGCAGAATGCAAGTTCAAAACTCACTTGGAATGACTTTGTTCAAAGATTTCCCCGAGCGTCAGGCCAGCTTTCCCTTCCTGAAGTTTACTTTCAATTAATGAAAAACGAGCTGCGTTGACCCGCGGCCGTCTGCTGCCTCCGGTATCAGGAAGTGGAAAGAAGGAAATGGAGAGAGGCAAACTCCTCCGTTATTTTTTCTTCTCGCTTCATGTTTTTTCCTTCTTTTCCTTAAAAATTGATTGCCTTCTTACCTCGTGTGCGTACAATTGTATTTTGTATACTATTCGACTATTTTTTACAATCAACCGCTTCTTATCTCTGTTGTTATAGAAACAATTAATATATATTCACTTTATAATACCTACGAAAGTTAAATTACAAATTACATGGAATGATTTTTACAGGCCATTTATCGTAATTTTTGACAGCATACACTTGATTAAATCTAATTCAAGAAATTTGATTGCAACAGAATACTTTACAAAAAATAATTTGTTCAAATGAGTAAGCATTTGTTATGTTATTGTATTATATACATAGATTATACCAATGAAAGACAAAAACTCGTAAATATAGATTAAAATTGAACTTGTACAGCAGAAGATTTTTGTTACGCCACAAGTCAGTCGAAAAAAGTTATTGACGTATTTTCGATAAGTGGCCAAATGATTTTAGCGTTTGTTGTAACTAATCAGAAGTTCGAATACCTCGAAGCGATTTCGAAGCCACTGAAATATAATCAATGGTAAGAGAATGTACAGACTAAAGCGCCAGTAAAGATGTTGTTAAAGTGTTGGAAAATGGCTCGTCTGTCGCCGACCATGCGGAAAGTCACGTACAGTGGATTTTACTGGTAGGTGGGAATAACTTTTTCCGAACGGACGTGCGGTTTCGACGTCCGTTTCTGGCGGGCAAGCCAAGGGGTACGATGAACTACTCTCGAGAAACGCCTTGCATTTGGGACGACTATCTGCCAGTGCTAGGATAAAAGCAAAAAAGGACATTGTTCTCAAGTTGTTACATTCTAGTTTTTTGCAGAGAACAAATTTTGATAATATCGTTCTAAACGTCCTAAATATCTGCTTGCTAAGAAATAAGATAAATTTTTCAGAAAATAATAATTGAAATTTAAACTTTATCAGATCGAGAGAGAGAGAGAGAGAGAGAGAGAGTCCAGACGGATAACGATAATAATAACTTGAAAAATTATTTACTTATTAATTAATATTACTACTTAAAATAAAATTTCGAATATCATAGTCTACGCACAATATATTTTTTATAGGACTGTTATATTGTTTAATATTTGTTAAGTATATGAAGGTATTATAATAATAATATTGTCAATATGACCTAGTTTTGAAATTTTAATGGAACAGTTTGATAGTGAAACTAATAAAACGAGTAAAAGTTTTGTTTCATCTAGATAGTACCGCTGTTAATAAATGCAACTTGTTACAAGAGAATAGATCCTAGATTATTCGATAATGCCGTGGGTGGAAGTCATTAAGGTAAATCGGGGTCATGAAGTTTTATCGCCGCAATAATCGTACATTCTGATGTATGGCCTACCGTCATTGATATATTCGTTTCTATAACATTACTGACTATACATTAGTGCCACAGGTGGCGATGTTGATTCGACTTCAATTCATTTATCAAAGTTCGGACAATCAATAAAAGTTACTGTCGGTAGATGTGAGTTTAATCGGATAAAAATGGAGCTTTTTCTAAAGTTTCTGACGCCTGCATACTATTCAATCTACTTCATACAGTAGATATTTATAAAATTTACCGATAACTGTTTATACGCTCTTCAGACTAACCGTACGCGTAAATTTAACTCTTTTATTAACACACTTATTATTAAATCTATTTAAGGGTTAATTCACGCTTGATGTAGGTCTATGTGAATCAGGACTTTTTACTATTTTTATTTTTAATTGTTATGATCATCAGACAATGTTATAAGAGAGCATATATAATTTTGTTTCGTTCGCAGAGTTATGTTGAAAATTACTTTCTTTCGCGTACTGGAGCGTAAAAATTTGTTTAAACAACCTTATTAAAGTTTACGGACTTTAAGTGTAGCTGAGCACACCGGAAGCACGATATATCATGACGCGCTTCGCGTAGCAGCTCCTAGCTACGTATCTCACCGGTGTCTCATCGCTCTTCTCGCCACATAACAAATGAAAAAGCTCGCAAGACACATCTGCGAATTACTGCGGCGCCGCAATTAATCCAGTAACATTTCATCCGGCTGGTTTCTTTGATGATAACGACTGATAAGAGCCGATTTAACAGACGTCGGATGTATTTAATCTCAAATGAATTTACCCTTCTGCGTTCTCTGGGGGGGGTGGGGGGGGGCCTGGCCGCTTCTCATCGCCGAGGGTTTTATCTCGTTAAAAAGGGATTTGCGCGAGTTGAACATCGTAGAAATTCCAGTAGAACCGAGAGTTTGCTCGAATTTAATTCCTGGACGCGCGCGAGCAGGGGGGGGGGTTCACGACTCTCCTCCTCGTCCCTCTCTCTCTTTGTCCCCCCTCCCTCGTTTCGCATTATCCGCAACAACTCCTCGTATTTATCTTCCGTATCCGCTCGTTACCGTACGTGCATGTATACGGTCGCGCCGAGAATGAGGCCACCGAGGAAATGAGCCGCCGAGCTTGACGATTTTCGCGTATTCTCAAGCGCTACCAACTATTTGTTCCGGGCGCCGCGCAGCTGGCAAACGGCGATAGCACGGGCCACGTTACGTGAAAATACAACCAAGAAGTTTGTCCAAAACGCGGTGTCGACGGCGCGGCGGTGGTGTTCGCGGTTGGCGATACAAAGTGCAAAATGGTATTCCGATGGTCGTCTGCCTTGCGGCTAACCCCATTGACCGGCGCGAAAGAATATTATTTTTTGGTTGATTAATAAACTGTCTCCTTTACTATTAGCAGCGCACTCGAGCTTTCTTTATTATAAGTGCTAGTTATGATATTTGTGACAGAAATACAAATCTCAGATTGCTGTCACAAATATCGCAACTAACACTGAGACGGATGTAAATTATTTACGCAGGATTCACGCTTATAAGAGAAATAAAATTTATTTTTTGAATATACAAATTTTATATTTATTAAGAAAAAAGCAAATAAAACTCGATTTTTGAATATATAAATAATATATTTATTATGAATAAGTAATTCGTATTTTTAATAAAATAATATTTTATTAATAACGGTTTCTTTTCTGTTATAAGTAAAATTGGATAACACAGTCCATGTTATTTGATGGGAATTGATGGACAGGTTTAAAATGGTTCTAACTGTTGCATATATTGATTAAATGTCCATTTCCAGCGCATAGTCTGCAGCAAAGTATATTATATCGAAGAAATTTTTACGACAATTATTCTAAAACGATTTATAATTGATTATATAGAGATTATATAGAATCAATCAAATTTTTGAAAACTTGTTAACCCAATCAACAGAAATAATCTAGTATAGCTTGGATTATATAAGCTAACTAGACACTTGCAAATAACTACTACACTCGCGTTTCTCTCTTGTTCGATCTTCTGCTTGTTCCGTCGTATAACGAGTTGGATAGTCTACTGTATAATGTATTTATGTCACAAAAATAATATTATTATGATAAATGAATTTCATCACATATATAAATAGACGCCATTACGTCGACTAAATGCATTAAACACATGCAATTCGTTGAAAACATTTTACCTGTTCTTCAATTTTACAACTTTTATAGTAACGCATTTTACAGAGAACAATGCATAACCTTTAGAGATATTTTAGGTGTTTTTATATGCTCATCTGTATTGAATTATTGGTCTCATCAAGAACAGTAAATCAATTATAACCCGGTAGAAGAAAACGAAGGAATATGAGAGAGAAATAGAATTGAGATTTATGTAATATATTTTCTCGATTTTCCAGATATATTTATAAACTCTTAAAGTACATAAAATAGCACTTGTATACTTATATATCTCGATCTTATAAAATTATTTATAATTGTAAATGCTCAAATTTATAACGACATCTAAAGATCTATGACCGCGTGTACTTTGCTCAATATATCCCAGGACTGATCAACGAAAGTATAGGCTGATATTCATAGTCAGATCTTAAGATTGTCTTAAGTTTATCTTTAGATGCTGAACGGCTCGTTTCATTGGCTACGGAGTATCTAAAGATAAACTTAAGACGATTTTTAGATATAAGATCTGACTATGAATATTGGCCATAATATTTTATATCTTAATGTTTCAGTCTTTTTCTCAACTTTCTTTTCTTCTCGTAGCTCTTCTTTTCGGGAACAAGTTAGAAATTATACTCGAGAATGAATGGTTTCTTTATTATGTCCATATAAGTGTTCCCGTTCTGCTGGAACAACCGCAGCGTAGTTTTGTCTGTTTCCAGACTACGATAGGGATTACGGCCCGGCGTCGATGAGGCCACCGGGTGAGGTGCCGGACGTCCGGAGCCCGGGCGTGTACCATCGTGCGCGGCTCGTTCTTCATCTCTCCTCGAGCCTTCTGTCACTGCTGCTACCGGCCATCCGAAGGTGATTCTCACGTCGCAGGAACGGGGCTTCCAGTTCTAGTGTTTATTGGTCGGTAACCGGGCCGGAGACTGCCGGTGCGCGCGCGGTTACCGTTTCCCGGTGCGCCGTCTCCGGGCAAATGACGGACGAGTGCGACGAAACGGGCCGCGCTTAAAATTATTTTCGTACTAAAAGTAAACTTATACAGAGAGAAAAAGAGCGCAAAGAAGATATATATATATATAATATATATAAATATATGAATATATATATAAAATATGTTGTGTAAGTATATATATGCGGTGAGTACGAAGTTAACATTTAGGCTTTCTCGACTGATCGGCGCTTGTGTGAAAATAGCCCGACTCGGTATCCCTATACACGGACAAGCTTCTCGCGTTTCGCGACCGTCTCAACGATCTCTCTTGAACGGAAACGTCAAGGAGAAATGCTGCGCGGCGCATACATTGAGAGCGACCCGTCACCCGCGATGTCCTTCCACCGGGTGATCCCGCGCTGAGTAGCTTCGGGGATTGGGAATACTTAAACCGTGGCGAGGAAACCAGAGACTTCTCGCTGGAAATTCGGGATATCTCGAGGACTGAAAATCCCCGCCCGGCACTCGTGTCCGCCTCTGATCTTTTCTACTTAATCGATGCGAAATGTTAGATTAGCAAAAGCTTGATAATTCGGAACACAACAACGGTGAATCTGCTCGGATTCATTCTAGTATGACCTCTATAATATTTCCCCCGTAACACGCAGATTTCAAAAATATCGCAATTCACGATTGGCCGCATATTAAATGTAACATTCTCCGAACGCTGCTCGATCATACGTAACTATTTCCCCCCCCCCCCCCCCCGATATATTTTTCACTCATATTCATCAGATTCCGATACATCGGATTCCGTGCGAAACGAAACGTCATGTACATTTGCCGTAATTCGCTATAAACCATTCAATAACTATTAGGCGCTAATTAATTGTTTTCTTTTGGAAAAATTGAGGGATAGGTTCATATACTTTCTCATCGACATTTTTGTGTTATACGCACGCATTTTCGCCATATCACGAGAAAGACAAGAGAGAACTGTATTCAGTAAATATACATATACGTATACATAAAAAACCGTAAAAAAGAATATAAATAAACAGATATATATATAGATATATATATACACATACGTACGGATCGTAGTTATGTCGAGACGCATCGCTCGGTAATCTCGTAATTAGCTGTTCGATTGATAAGGAGTGCAAGTATAATTCGAGCGCGTGGTCCTACATGCGTTTATGCGGGGTGCGACTGCTAACAGAGTTCAAAACGGAAATCTGTAAGTTCGCGCCCGAGTATGAGTGTCCTGGGGAAAGAATTAACGCTAGACATCAAGTAGCCTCGAATCATCGACGACGGTGACGCAGAGAGCTTCGTGGCTTCTTTTTGCGCGATTGTGACATTTCGATGGAGCGTAAGTACGGTTTCTATCGCGCGGTCGCGCGACCGCGGTTATCAGAAACGTGTAACAATCCAGAAAAAGGTGCAGCGCGTACTCTTGTTACAATTAATGTTGAATATAGGGCGTATATACATATATATATAAATATCACTCTCTCGTTCTCGAATCGCTATATTGTCGAAAAATTGATTGGCAACGGCATTTCCGAAAGTGATACTCATATTCGCGCAAATTCCTATTTTTCACTCCTCGTTTTGTCCATCGCGTGACCGCGAGGGTCCGGCTATCATGGGCATATACGAAGAGAATGCTCTTGCGACGCTTCAACCACTTTGAATCTCCTCTTACGTTGTACCTGATCATATCGTAAATTGCCATCATACCGTTCGATCTCAGGCGAAACGGATGTGACATGTTGTATGCGCCTTTCCCTGTTAATTCTGTAAATATTGTAGATACGTTGTGCTGTGATCAGTCTGGATCGTCGTCTTTGAGAGGATGACTCGAGGCTGCGCTTGTTAAACCGAGTGTAGAAGGCGAGTGTTGTGAATATTATATACTGTTTGAGATGATATACGGCGGTATTCGATACGATAACGTCGTTTAGTAGAATACCAATGAGGCTGCAGCGATCGTAGCTATATCTCAAATTAAGTTATAATATAACGTTATTAATGTATCATGTCCGACGATTTCACTATGTCAAACGATTTTTATGTACTGGGTGCATCGCCTCGAATGATACGCGCACCGACGATTAGATATAGATAGTGGAACTGTCGGCCTGTATATCTTAATAAATCGAGTACATGACTGCCATTATGCGCACGCGTTGTTTATTAATAAACATCCTTGCAATAAGCCGAATATTTAATTATCCTGTAATCAGTATTACATTTGCAATAATTTTTTAATAATATGTTTGTATTTACGTTGCAGATTTTATTTTTTTGTTGTATGTTCCCGTATTTTCTTCAGAACGAAAAATTGAAAGGAAAGAAAATTTTCTTGCAAGAGGAAAGAAAGAGAGAGGTAAGTATCATTAATTATTTATGCATGTGTATGTGTGAGTTAATACATAATTCGATTTATAAATAATTTTATTACAATTTGGAAGAAAATAAATTTAAATATATCTTAAAAATATTATAAATATTAGTAAAATTTAGAATACTTATTAAATAGTAAAATTATAGCCGCGCATCATAAAATTACAGTTAATATGGATGATTAATAAATTCTTTTATGTCGAGTATTTTTTATTTAATTATTGAAAAATTATATTTATAATAAATTATATATATTTAATTTTAATTATATATAAGTTATAATTAATATGAGCATCAGTAATATCATAATAAATTTTTGTGGAAAATATATTACATTTATTAATTTTTATTTTTAACGATTTTATTAATTTACCTACTGATGTATCATAAATTAGCATCATAAGGACATATTATAATAAACATGTTTCACGTATTGCGACAGCAAATAATATTTGTTTATTTTAACTGAGAGTATAACGTACATTACATGGGACATATTTCATGAAGTCAAATGAAATGTGTTTCATATTTTCTTCGAAAAAATATTCGCGAACTTCACTGCGTGTTACAGTATTATTACAGTTTTTATAGATAATTTTACGAGTACGCATGTAAGTTAATATTTCTAGAATTTTTATAATACATAAATCTTCATACATATTGTATAGCAATTTTTATCGATTGATTAAGTGTATAAGTTTAAAATTTACACAGTCAATATGTCTTTATGTATATATAAAATATTAAATAATTTGTACGTCATGTTAAAAAGCTTTAAAATAATGTTTAAAATATGTTTAACCAAGTACATATAAGTAATATATGTGTACAATTTTACTTCATATGTTAATGATATTGGCAATGATTTTATGTTCATATTTCGATTGTGTTATATTAAAAGATGTAATTAATTAACAACATGAATACTGTGTATAACATATGACGTGTGCAATTAAATTACTATTAAATTATTATCATTAAACATGTAACTCATGCTTTGCATTGATCCATGGGTGTAGACAATGTACTAAATTAAAAAATTTGCACATTCATTGTTAAGTTTAAAAGGACTTTACAGTACCTACATTGATATCAGATAATATGCATCATGTTGCGCGAAATATAAGAGGAAATAATTCCAGCATTTCTCTTTGAAAAGTCACCATTTGTGACATATTAAGTTTTAATATATATTACATAATTAAAATATGGACGTATTAAATGTTTATCATAAATATACATTAATTACATATGTACGCACAAATGTGTGTGTTAAGTATTTAACGTTGTGTATTTCCTAATTAATTGTATGGCAACAACTTTTAGTCTGCCATTTAATTTTAGCTGAAGAGGTGAATATTACCGCAGTAATTAGAATCGGTAACTTTAATCAGTTACATGTCATTAAATACGAGCGCATTCATTGAAATTTTAATTAAAATTATTGCGTTTGCTTGTATAAGTATACGATAAAACGATTTTCGTGCGATCTGTAATGAGTTAATGCTACATTGCAAAGATCTCGATTGCAAATGCCTTATATAACATGACTGGTTTAAGTTTATTGTTCTATTAATAATTAACTTTATCTAGTGTTAATTGATATAACATTCTCGTATATTGTTTGCTTTAAACGTAATTTGAAATTAATAGTTAGAAACAAAATATCATAATAGTATAGTTTCTACTCTGACCCCTTTTTCGTTCTATAACAGTAGCAGCGATCGATCTTCTTGCCAAACTTAAGAAGAGACAAATGCTACACGGTTCCTTGTTCACAAACTTTTTTCCATAGTGACATGAAAAAGAGTACAACACGTTTCTATGCCTTGTCGATATATCTTCGAAACCTTTTCTTTCACCTGTATTGGTTTTCTTGTAAATAGTTCTTTGTTATATAATCACGATTATTTCTATTAAAAAGAGAAGATTAATGAATTTTAAGTTTGGCAGAAAGGAATAGCTTATTAAAGATCAGATTTTGATTAATTTCGAACTGATATAAAATTTGAAACTTGATAATTCTTAGATGTGAATTGGAGCATTAAAAGATAGCTTTGAAAGAACTCAAATGTAATTCATCTAAAATGAATAAAAATAGATATAATTATGCATCTTTAAATTTGATTTATAGATTATAGTAATATAAAATTTTGAACACACATCGCATCAGTTTAAAAACAGTCTTTGTTTGTAATCGATGAGATTTATCTTTATTGAAAAATTTTAGATGCATAATGAAACATTGTAACGAAATTACACTGAATTCAACTCGGGTTCTGTTATGGTTAGTTGATAAGGACAATGATACCCTTGCTTTGAACAAAGGTACGCCCACTGCTCGGCACACGTGATAGGCAAGCCGAATGAATGCGAAGTGGTCACGAGCTGTTGCATACCGTGCTATGGCTGCATTAAAGCGTAGGTGTTAACAAGTAAAACTAAGAGTACTGTATACATTAGTATATGGAATATACTAATGAATATATAGGATATGTGAGAAACATATCCACAGAACGTTTTACAACTACGTATTATTATTTAGTAATTAATTTTGTGATTAATTTAGAGTTGATTGTTTCTCGATAAAATTTGTACTGACAGTACCGCACCTTGCATATTCTTCTGTATTAAGTATCGTGAGAAAGTGAATTGGAAAATTAAATTATGTTTTAATTAAAACAGAATTTCAACAAGTTTAAAATTCACCCTGCGAGGAAAGTATGTTTTTGTGATTTAAAGTTTTGCTCTTCCCGAGTGACACGCCGCAAAAAACAAAGTGCATCGATCCCAACGGAGGATTCCGGCAAACAGGTTCTCTGCGTTTCATTTCGCGGTTATTTACGCCCATGCGATTTTGCAAATCCGGCATTTGGCCCCGCGCCGTGTATTTCAACTGAGGATTGCCGCTGCGGGCAAGCGTGGTTACATGCGCGTACATATCGGTGCAGTCGGCGAGAAAATGACTGGCGATTAAAAAAGGGAGTTGGAAAAAGAGCGGGGTCAGCGAATCGAGACGGACGCACGGTGAACGATCAATCAGCTCCTGGCTCCTGTACCATTTATTTTTTTCCCCTCTCCTTGGAATTGGATGGTACAGTAGCGACGACGGGACGGAATGGTCAAGAAACGATTCGTAGCGCGACCGTCTAATCCATAGTTGGACGATCGTGACGTATAATCATATCTATAATACGGTACAATAGATTTATATTGTGCTACCAAATCGGGCGAGACATTGGGAGACTTTGATGCTTATTGCAGTTGTTCTGTTCGTAATGAACAATAGCGATAATAATAATAAATAATTCGACGACGACCATCACGATGATTACCTTCTCGATATACGGCGATCCCTCGATGGCTGTCCAACTCTCTATATATATTCCTCCCTTACCTCGACATTTTGGTAGTTACTAATTATGGGACATTATCGACTCGCGGAAGTTAGTACAGTCTCCTATTCTCCACCCCTGAGCGGCCATTACCGGTCGTACCGAACGTGTTCGGAACACTCCTTGACAGCCCGAATATCAAAATTGATGTTCTATCCGGGTTTAATTGAATTAGTGGATCGAGTGCTCTACAAGTCGCACTGCTTATTCTTGTAATAGTATATGTCTGACAATGAGTTACATACGGTAAACCGCTCGTAAGAAATACAGCTGAAAAATTAATACTTATAAGAATATTATTATCTTTATATGTTTTGCTCAAAACATAAATGTTGTTATATTTATATTCTTTGCCATAGTATTTTTTAAATGAAGTAATTAATCACTCTAAACATAAAAGAAACATTAGAAATTACATTTATATAGATAAAGTAAAGGACTGATGATATTACAATTATAATAATCGGAAAGATTGCTCGAAAAGAAAGACGCATTTTATTAAATAGATAAATATATACGTAATTATAATAATATAAAACGTTTCTGTTACAAAAAAAAACTATCTCTGCATCTCGCTGAAAGAATGAAATGTGTCTTTTGCCTAGGAGCTTTTTCAGTTTATTGACTATACCACGTTAAAAATCACGTGACTGGCATTCACTCAAATATCGAAGATTGATATGTACAGAACTACATTACAATACATACAGAGACTAACGAAATCAATTTCTAAAATTGCATAAAGCAATTTTTCATCGGCTCTCCCTACGATTGGATATTCGGCGAAAATAATGCAACAGACAGAAAGTGCCGTATGGTTTTTGGATCAATTCGCTTCGGACAGGTAGGAAAGTAATCTCGAAAGTGTCTCTTGTAGCCCTGTGGGAAAGACTTCGATTCGGATCTTATACGAGAATGTACGTATGAGAGTATCTTATTCTATCTCTCAGCTTCCATTTACTTTTCTCTCTTCCTCCTGACAAGTCATGTCGAAAATTCGATTTAACTATTACAATCAGAATAATCTCTATTACAATTAAATAATTATTTATTAAAATTGAACGTTATTAAGCTAAATTTGATCAATGTTCCCATACTAACGTATTAGTATGTCAATAAATAATGGTGTTAATCAATTCTGATTTATCTATTTTTTATTATTGACAACAATCTAGTTGCTAATTAAATTTGTTATAACTAAATGAATTAAGTTATAACAAATTTTCTATTGATAAAACATGATTTAATTTTCAAATTATAATAAAAGATTTGATATCGCGATAATTAGATATTATAATGTTATTTATATTGCCAAAATATACACAAGGTAAAATTTATTTCTATTTGAAGGTACAAGAATTAAAATATGTAATATGCTTTATGGAAATATGTAATATCCTTTAAACACAGACATATTTGATATAATAAATACTATTTAATTAAACTTCATCTCGATGTGTCAGTTTCGTTATATTTATATAATGTGTGTATGTAGTTGAGGATTGAATAGCATTTTTCTGTTGTTTATTTAAAACTATATTTCCTACCAAAATCTCGCAGATATCCCATTTTTTTAAATTTAGTTCAGATAAATATACTTATTACATTTTGTCCCATAATGCACAACTTGCGTCTGGTATATTTATTGCATATTGCTAATTACTTTTTAAATAAAAACAGACAACGCGTTTTTCTTCATATACTCATTAAAGTGAATAAAGCATAGCAACGCGTAAAGAAGAAATAAAAATGATATTAGCATGTAACACGTATATGAACGAGCCAATGGTAATCAGAAATATGAAGTGAAGCGAAGCAGCTGACATCACATACCGGAGCTCGTGTCACATTATTTTTGCACGCAGCGATGCGTAAGTCGTTTCCGCGGAGTCAGCAATAAGCACGATTTTTTCTCTAGGCCCATCCAGTAGAACCGGAATAGTCTCTCGCATGTCAAAAAGTCCTATTATCCGGCGTTGATCCTCTCTCGTCGAGATGGAAGAGATCGGCAGGCGAGCTCGTCTAGTTTTGTTCGCTCTCTCCTCGACGTCGCTCATCGCCTGGAATTGAATCGATCTGACGAGGTCACTTCACACGGAGGACTCTGCGTGCCATCCTTGTGCAATCTTTACGATGAGATTATTTCCGCGCGCGATATTCTGAATCCGTGCTAAGTTTTAGATAGCTGCGAACGTTATCGTATAAATTACGCTACGCAAGGAATAAGATATCGATCGCGCTATAATCTGGAGATTTAACTTGAAGAAGTAAAACCTTTATCATGTTTTACGCGCAAAATGTTAAATGCATATTAACACATTAAATTGTTGATCTGTAAACAAAATATTTTAATCAGAGATAAATGTGTTAATTGGCTTGCGTAATCGGTCCATGTAATATACTAAATAAAATTAAATGCTTGTTGTTTTTAAATATCTAATAGGGTCGTCTAACCGCACGACGTAAAAATTAATGTTATAAAAAATAGAAATCTAAATTGTGTTATAGTGCGACATTTACACGAGCAGTAATAATTTTTTTAAACATATATGTATTTCAATTCCTATTCTTGTACATTCAAATAGAAACAAATTTATATTTATGTCATCTCACATATTTTAGCAACGAAAAATAATATAAAATCTTTAATTATTACAATATTAAAACGATCTAATAATTGTATTATTTAAATTTTAAATTATGATAATTTATTTATTTTAAATAGATTTTTTCAAAAAATTTTCTATACAAACTATACCAGATTTACGTTATTTAAAAAGATAGATTACTCTCGGTGATCGATAACTCCATAAAATGGAAAAAAGGTAAAATAAAGGTTCTAATTATTCTGGCGCCAAACCGCAATGCATTATGCAAACCACTCGAACACCGACGAGTCTCCGCCGTAATAAAGAACAATGTCTGGCTCAATTTCAGTCTCGTTTGCTAAGACTTTTATCACCCGCGCTGGCTATCATAAATAAATTATATTTCTTCGATGTCTCTACGTATTCCATTCTTCGTTCATTCATCCTCGCAATCTTATTTTACCCGTCTTATTTCAACCGTATATCACATTTACTATCAAAAATTTAATTGTTTTATTAAATTTATTGCTGGCACAATTTGAATTCTATATAATTACATTCTTTGTTAATCAAGTGGCTACACAACTCATTTAAAATATATTTATTTGATTTGTATAATTATAAAGCTGTATATAATATAAATTATAGATATAGAATGTACACAAGAATTGTAGAGAATTACAAAAATGTCAAACATAATTTACGAGAAAAATAATATAAATGAAGCTTTGGAAAAATAAATAAGTAATATGAGTTATATACACATGTGCAGAAAAATTTGAATATAAATAATATTTTTCTTTCCATGATATCTTCAATTCACTATTATAATGTCTGTTACAAATTTGCAAAATAAGATTCTAGAAATTGTCTATTTTCTTTATATAATTATCTAAAATAAAATAAAAAATTGTCTGTATCATTAAAATTAAATTTTTGTATTACTCCAAATTGTGATGCTTACGATAATTGCATTGAAGTATACCATTTCTTGTACATTAAATGTAAGACTATAATAGAGACGAAGATCTGACTAGATGACGACTGGATCTACTTAGTGATTGGTAATCCCACTCTCTCAAACGGGAATTAATAGTTCGTCCCGAGTTGTGCAATTAGATGCGATTAATCGGCCTCGTTTAATCTGAATCGTCGGCAACTACGAAGGGATCTGCCCGTTCTCCTCATTTCTCCCTTTCTCTTTGTCTATGTGCTAGATCCAAGATTCTTTCCTCATTGTATAACTTCGTACTTAGTTTGATAAGAATTCAGAGAGTTGCGTAGTTTCAATACTGTGATTTCACGAACAAATTGTTGCTATAATTGATTGACTTTTACTATTTAGACATATTCATTTTTATGACCAAATTAATTAGAAAACAATGACAAATTGACTACGGGAAAAATATTTCACAGATAAGCGACAAACTACGTGCATGTTGCAAGATAATAAATTCTCTGTTATGCGTGCTGACGACACAATTTATAATTTAGACATTAAAGGAAAATTTTATTTTTTTTACAAATGTGGCTAACTCATAGGTAAGCTCAGTTAAGCATCAGGGTATTTTAAGTATGTCCCGTTGTAAAGTTTCAGGAACCTTGAAAGTTAAACGTCGCTCACGCGCGAGGACTAGATCGCGTCTTAAGCGCGACTTGAAGGTTCCACGTGACCCTGATTCACGTCGATCCTTCAAGAGGTTTATCCTCCAGTAGCGCGCTCGGCAATTGCATATTAAATGCACCCGTATTCTCGCCCGTTATCCCTGTCTGCTACCCTCACCTCCATTGCTCGTGTTCTCGCCTCTCTAGAATAGGGTCATGAAATATGACCGCGCCATAAGAGAACCGCCGGCACGAAAATACTATCGCTTTCCAATAATACGTTAGAGAACGGCGGAAAAAGGGGGAGGGGGAGGATTGCACAAGGGAGAACAGAGAGACTGTTGCGAAAGAAGAGCGATGGAGGAGAGGAAGTAAGAATGAACGTAGGACGAGAACATGGGAGAGAGAAGGGTAGGTTGGAGAAATGAGAGAGGGTAGAAATAAGCGGTATTCGAAGAAACTGAAAATATCGTCCGTTTTGCGGCACTTTCTCGGCCATATGGTGACCGGCATATATCATATTAGAAGCCAATTTTTAACTTGGTGGGGGCACATTTCACGCGATAGTGGCGGTTATAACCATTCGCTGCTAAAAATCCAATGAATTGATGGGAGAAATGGGGAGAGAGGGGGGGAGACAGGAGGCCCGATCGTTCTTGGGGCAAAAAGGAGTCGGACGAACGGTGCGCCCACTGACTTTCTCGGCTTGCCTGACCAAAGGGAAACGACCGCAATATCTTAGGGTCGTAAGTACACACGGAGTCCACAGCAAAGACCTCGTCGGGCCTCATAAATCTTACGAGGCCGAGCCCTTCCGCGATTTCCCTTTCTTCTTCTGTTTTTTTTTCTTTTCTTACATATTCCCACTCGTTTCACGGTGCGAATGTTCTAAATATTGTTTTAGAGCAATATGAAAAAGTATGTATAAAGGGATTTAGGATTAATAAAATTCGCGGGGCATACAGCCTCGATCAATTCCGTAATTAAAAAATTATAATAGAGTAATGCCAATAGTAACGCGACGTACTCTGCCTAAGTTCAATGAAGTTTATGCAGTATTCCTCTAAATCTATTAAGAAGTTGAGATATACTCTTACATATATATTGCACTCGACAGGGATTGAAATTCTAGTATATAGTCTGTGAACTATGGCAATTGTAGATAGCATTTGAAGGAAAGTACATATAACCTAAGACCTAAGTAACTATTGGTGAGGATATGTCTCAGTACTATCTCTACCTAGGATCATCAACATCATATCATACTGTGCGATCGATTATGAGATTTCGGGTGAAAGGAATTAATATTTTAAAGTTAAATGGTTTGTTCAGTTTATTTTACAATTTAGCTTTTAAATTTTTTATTTTTTGATGATTATAACTTCTTCAAATGCTATTTTATATTTTGTAAAAGAATATGTTAATATAGAAATGATGTTATTACTAATACTTGTATTACTAAATTAATATTAGCATTAATATAGCACAATAACATCTTAATACGATATATCATCCTTTCAAAGTTATAAATAAATAACTACAAATTTGAATTTGTTGCACGCCATCGTGAAAGACGCGAGACAATAGATTGAAAGCTTGTAACTTGTGAAACAAAACGCATTCTGTCCCATCGAATGCTGTCTAATTTAATTTAGCAACCAATACGTGGGATTTTCGCGAAATACAAGCGATTCAATATAAAAGCTACGTGAAGCAAACAAGATTCCGTGCAGGAACACGACTTGATCAGCCAATCCTCCAAGCCAATATTGGCGTTGCGTCGACAACCTTATCCCTTTCCAGCTAAATTCGTCCAATCATGGAATCCGATATTGATGCTAACGTATGAATTCTTATTTATATTTTACTTATTATGTCGTGCAATATTATATAACACAAAACTTTCTCATATTTGTCTGTACTCTCTATTTTACGATACATAAATCATGGCGCATAACGATATTACAGTAAAATTACAGTAAAAAATAATCCCAAGTTATCGTTAAATTTAACGTTATAATACGTTTTTTACATGAACGTAATCATGTTATATTGCTGCTTTATACTTATCTATTTATTCATAGGTGCGTGCAAAGAGTAACGGAATAACAGTGGATCGATAATCCAACAATTAACAACCTGTATTTTTTATTTTATCTTTACAAAATTAATATAATAATTTACTGAAGGAGATTCTCTTCTATATATTCTCATCTCTCTTTTATGCCTGCTATTAGAACTTTTATAAGAACATATTTTAATTTTCTTTTAGCCAGTTCTTTGAATTAAAAAAATATGGATAAAAATATGTTCAAATCAGAAAATAAAGTAAATAAAGTAAGTTATTCTTGCTATATTTAAAAGTTACACAATAAAATTAGCGAGTGAGATAAATTAACTTGCAATACTCGTTTACTTGTGTCAATAAAAAATATTCATAGCCGATACGTTATCGTTGACAATAATATTTGGCGCGTTGGTCCCTTCTTTGATAAAGACTGAATACTAAAAAACATTCCGTCATCTCGCATGGAGAGGCGTTAGGAATAAACATAAATAAATATTATATTTAGCACGTGGTGCACACATGATATTGTGCAGCAAAGAGCTCGTTAATCTTCACTAGATGCGTCCCTCTAATGACGGGAATCCCTCTGTTATCTCGTTGGCCTCCCCATGAGCGCACTCAGTCTCAAATTAACCATAATGAAATAACGATCTCACGTTCCCGACGTCAAGAGGATCCTGACAAAACGGTCTCGGCGCCCTGTTATCTTAGACGAGAATGGTACTGTGATTTTGTGCTATTACAAGAGAAGTGAGAACGCGACTCTAGATTTCGAAGATTTCTTCTTTAATTACCCTATTACTTTTGATTACTGTGTTAGGTAATAATAATAGTATGCATAGTAAGCCATATAAGTCACATAATCGTCACCGGCCGGCGCGCGTCATGGCTCAAAACGCGATGCTCCGTGAATTCCGTATAACTTTGACGTCTTCTTCCTGTATCGTTCTCTCGCGAGCCCGCGTATACCTTGCGGGAGAATGTATCGCGAAATTTGGCAGCGCCATAAATCGCGCTTAGCGCGCTGTAAATTCGTTTTAACGATGTCACGCACTGTGAAACGTTCCGAATGCGTCGATCAGCTATAACATCCGGCAAAAGGCACTCCCGCACTCCAATTGTAATCGAGATACGATGCGTCTGTCGCTCGCAATGCATTACAAAGGTCGGTGCGCGAGATGCGGATCAGGGAGAAAAACGTTGCTGCCGTGCATCTACCTGCATAACCATAGCAAAGGGGAGAACGGCTGCACATAAATTCCGTGCCGGGCCTGGGCAGCACGTTGAATCTCTCTCCCCCTTGTAAACTCAGATTTACTACCGAAATCTGGTTGAAGTCTAACATGTGTATCCGCTTGTGCATCGCAAGTCGGGCTCTCGATAAACACGCGAATACGCGCGCGGCGGACGCACACGCCAGCAGTTATGACTTATTATTAATGGAAGCTTTGAGTTTTCTCTTTTTTTTTAGTTAAACAGTTACCCTGTTACGTAAGGTTACCTTGTTATCTATGCTGCATATCTCTTGCATATATATTCATTACGCGGATAACATAATACTATGATACTATGAGCTCAACGGCTAAGTCTTAATTTTTAAGCCCGTTTTATCTCCCACATTTAGCGCGACGAAGTAAGAAAATTTGCTCTATCGCGACCATTTAACGACTTATTTATCTTCCGCAGAATACGAACGTGCATTTTAACAAAGATTAATGTAAACCTTTATCACTTAACACGAAGAACTTGTATGTGCATTGAATCTAAAATGACCGATAAATGGATTTGTGCTGTACATTGTTAATTATATAACTAAAATAGATTTGCGGAATTGATTTATAATTCAAGTTTAATTAAATTATTTTTAAAAGTGCTTGATTAAAAATTTTTAAATAAATTTTGTTTAATATAATACAGAATTTATAGCATCAAAAATAGAGAAAGTGACTTAAAAATATATATCGAGGAAGTACAAGTTGATTTGTTAATATTAAAATATAGATACATTTCTTACAATACATCCTTTTAGTCAACTTTTTAATGCGTTAATTTGTTCTAAAGACTAGATAATAATTATTTACAATTGTGTAGTTATACATGTAAAAATCAAGATATAGAAAAGAAAATATAATTATATTTAATACAAAGAGGATTGTAAACGTAGAATTATTTTTGGCTCAGCATAGCAATTAAAATCTTTTTTTAAATCTTCATTTCATATAATTTCAGTTCAAATATGTCCACTTATAAATAATAGTGAACAAAGAGTACTTTATGGTAATTGGAGCTCGTGCACGTGCTAGAGAGAATTAATCAGGTCAAAGCGTACTCAATAGTTCGTCAAGTTCGTGTCTTTGATCGTTCAGCATTGCCGGACAGGACTTGTTCCACCATTTACTTTCATCGAGAAGCTATAAACTCATGATTGCACTCTCCTTGACACGATTGATTTAAACTTTAGTTTCCGTGACATTTAGATACATACATATACGTTTAGGTACATACATATATACCCACGTCTTATATGACTATCGGCCAAATACTTTAACAAGTCTAACACAAATAAGATTGAATTGATATTTAGACTGCAATTGAAAATATGTGTAATACACAAGAAACGAAGTATGTAATGTATCCCTTATAGGCCGGTATTTATATTCGGTTCTTATTTCAATTTGTCTTAAGTAATGTCTTAAGATGCTAATACGGCTCTGTGATTGGTTCATGACGGCTTAAGATTGTACTTAAGACGGTCTTAAATATAAGAACCGACTATGAATACCGGTCCATACTTTTAAATAATTTGTACTTTGCTGTTGAAGTAATACACATGCCATTTTTATATACGTATATACAAATGCACGAAGCGTATTTTAATACAGTGTTGGTACGAATAACTTGTCACAATGATTAAGATGTGTTTCGAAAGCGATATAAGTTTAATTTGGAAACGTAAATTTTAATTAGATATAAACTGGTCGATTGATCAATTTTAATACGTTGAATGCTTTGACGATCGATTGCCATCGCTATAATACATATATACACAGTCGCAGACATACCTAATTGACATATATGTAACATGCAATCGACTGTAATTAGCGAATTACATGTACCGTTAATGGAAGTCGAAATAAACGGGACGAGAGAGTATATTTGACAAAATCCGCATTTATTTGACGTAATAATTGACATATAAATTTTAATTAGTTAGTAGCAGTATTCATAAAATTTCAACAAACAACAAAATATTTTTAAAGTAAAATTTATAAATACAGATATACCTATATAAAAATAAATAAAATAATTTTACATCTACATAATTCATTAGCTCTAGTTTCAATATTCAAGATATTTGACAATACCATTTCTCGATACTGAATACTTCTTATTATATTATTTGAAATATGTATTTTTATTCTTAGATTTATAAAATTTTCAATCAAATAAAAATATTTAATAATTTAATATAAGTAAATAAATTAATAGATTTAAGAATTAAAAACATATATAATTTATATTTACATTTATATAATCTATAAACTCCATATAATGAAATTTGCCAAATATATTTTTTAATATATAATTCTAGAATTTTAGTTCAGGTATTTGTATACAACAATTGTTTCCAGTTAAACGGTAGTTAGAAAGTATTTAAAGTACAATTAATTTTACGCTAAACAGTGTAGAAAAATGTACATGTTGTTTTACAATTCATTATAAGGTGACATTTTATATCAATCGTAAAATGCAGGAAATTTAATCAACTCTGCCGCTAGATACAGCAAACAATTATACACTTACATCCGCTAGGACAGTCGAGCAATTATTCTCTTCTGCGTACAATCGCCATTTATGACGTGGCATAATTCTTTTTCAGAACTCGTGAAATCGCGCTTCGCAGGGCGCAACGGGCCCGTCACAGCTCTCTACCTTCTATTTTTTGTGAAATCCAATGCCACGCTCGAATGCATCGAGAAAGCGCTGTACATGCTCTCTCAGCTTGTTCAGCGTGGGTAGTTACGATTTCCCGCGTCGCATAATTCGCGACTATTTATTTGCCCTGAATATCAGACCGTGATTTAATGTATAATCACGCTGCGCGCGGGCCACATTAATGGTTATTTAATTGCGTGAGCGAGCAACGCGATATAGGATTACAATCATATTCGTTTGCATGTAAAATGCAGCTGCCCAGCTGCAATAATCATCCATTGACATATCTTGCGCATCGATTGCGCGCGATTCTGCCGATTGTCCCTGTCGGTGGCGAAATCCCCCAGTCCTTACGAAACGCTCGGAGGAGCGTTCGCTGTCTGAGAGAGCCGATCGTCTTTTCGATAGCGGGATGACTCCACGAGATCACGTATACCAGGAGAAAACTTAGCGACCGTGTGGGAGATCAGTTACGAGAGAGAGAGGGTGATCGGCGACGGACGATCAAGGTGGGAGGACGGGATGGGGACGCTCGTGAGTGAGGAGGAGGTACGAGAAAAGCATTCGGGATTTAAAAGAACTCTCAACGCCCGGTAACTCCGTTGTCGGATGCGATGCGAAAAGAATGACCGGGCCGGGCCGAGTCCCTTCCCTATACCAAAGATGGAAGGGCAGAGGTGAGATAAACGGGAAGGGGTTTCCGAAGCGGTTCAGGGCACGACACCATAGCCACCTGCTCCCGGAGTTTCCAACTATCCGTTAAGGTCCGGGCGTTCAGGGTCAGGAAACCACCAGCCAATTTCTTCGAGTGCCCGGAGCCCGGGGTAGTCATCGTCCCCGGTGTCCATTGTGCTCCTATTGTGATCGGATATCAGCGTTATTTTTGCCTGAATTGCAGAACGTTCGGGCGTTCTCTTATATCCAACGGAGGACCACGTCCGCATCGCTAAACTCTGAAGATGCCGTATTGCCGTAGTAAGAGACCACAAATTCAGTCGACCGATCAGACGATCAAAACATTAGCCTTCACGGCTGATATGGCTGATATGGGATATCTAAACCTTGCTGTTCACGTAAAAAACATTGCAAAGTTACTTTTAATATATAACAGACTTGATGATTTAACATTACATAAAACAATTTGTGTAAAATTATTTAATCAGAGTTAGTCTTATTTTCACGAGTGTTTACATGTGCGAGTAAAAAGAATCGATTTAATTATTTGTTAATCCAAATTTTATAAAATGACTTATATCATACTATTATTTGTATATTAATCTTAATATATAAAATGATAAATATGTATAATGGAAATTTTCATATAAATGCAAAATTGTGCAAAAGGTAATATAGAACTTTCAAGTTTCTGCTTTATTGTTACAGTATATCCTTCTTTAAATTGCTTTTAAGCAAGTTAAAAGGAGTAAATATAAGTTATGAAATTCACAGCGTTGTTATTTTATGCGATTCGCCGTGTACGGGAAGAGACGCTTTTAAGATCGCCGAGAGTACCATTAGAAATATTTACGTCACTCTCTCGAGGAATGACGTTAAAGTTCTTAGGAGTATTGTTCGCGTCCTCATTATTTTTAGTGAAAATGTCATTTAGGTTTATATTCTGTTATTTGTTTTAGACGCATTCATCTATGAATAAAGAATTTTCAGAAAAATTATGAGAGGGTTGCTTATGCAAACAAGGTAATACAATATAATAAAAAGAATAAATTTGTGCACACTTTTAAATATAAGAGTTTCTTGTATTTAACACGTGACAGGTAAAAAGGGTCTTTGAGAGTACAACGCGGTTGATGATGTATTAACATTATGTTGATTTAATAACTAACAGGATACATAATTATAAATTGGACGTTTCAACTCCGCTTTGAGCCGTCTCCAGCGATGCTGTAACAATTAAATTAAAATGACTTCACGTTTTCCGGCGAGAAATAAGTGAGTAACTTCAAAATTTGGTCTAAAAATAGTACAATAATTCTCCGTTGAAAAATCCAAGAGAAACTTGGCTAATGATCACAGCTTGTTATATAATCGAAATGAAAATAATGCTTGAACAAAAAGAAAAGTAAAGTCACTTACCCACCAGCTCAGAGAACGTTAGAATGAGCATTTATAGAAAAAACATCGAGAAGAAATAAAAACAATTTGTATAAGTAGAGAACGCCGTTACAATTGAGACAATGATGCACTTAAAAGACAGTGATTCCAAATGACAATTGTCTCGTCTAGCTGTCAAACAATGACTGAGGCAACAAACAACCAACTCTCACTGTACAATATTTAAACGATATTGTAAGGGACGGGTTAAAAGTAGAAGGAATTTAAAACTGATGTCAAAGGGAATACCGAAACCAAATTCAATAAAAATTTATGATTACGGATCTCTTATGTTTGTTTAAATAAAAAAGAATGTACTGTGACAAGTTATTAATTTTGGAAACTTTAAAACTATATTCCACACATCAACTAAAAATAATATGGAACATTTGAGAATGAGATTACGATGGTACAAGCGATGTCCAACTAACGAGACGGTACAAGTTGCGGAGATGTACAAAAGACAAGGCGGACGTGTACCAAATTGGCTCAGGTAGAAAGTTTAAGAAGCACAAGAAAATTTTCTAAAGCGCTAAGAAGCTTGAGTGGTAATGGGAAGGGGATGGGTAAAGGTTCGTAGAGATGAGTTGGGAGAGACCCGAGATGAGAAACACAACTTACGTTAGATACAGAAACAGAGAATACCACTAGAAATATTCGCGAAGAAATATTATTCACGAAAGTTTGGTAATGCGAATGAATGAGATGTTGGAGATTGAGATAGATGAGAAGAGAATAATTCAACCATGACGATATCATCATAATTAACGGGAAAGCGCTAATATATTGTGACGCAATGATACAATATTTTGCCAGGTATTTATATATATATATATATTTTTTTTTAATAATTTGTGTACGTAATATTGTAAATATTATGTAATTTTTATACTTTTAAGGAAATGTAATTTTATCCTAATATTCAAGATTATATTAAGAAAGCAATATAGCAAAAATATGCTGTCAAGTTAAAAATGTTTAAACGTAGAAAGTTTTTTCCGTGTTTAAACAATAAAGTATTACTGTGATCTTATTCTTATTCATATGCGCGCAAAGTGTACTTCTTTTAAAAAAAATCATTACTCCAGCAATTAGTCTTTAATGGTTACCTGACATTCATATCTCGCGCATAACATTTTTCTCTCATTTCGGCAACGACAGATGCAGAGAAAATTTACCTCTATATTTTCCGTCTTTCGACTCTCATTCTTTATTTCACTCATTCCCACCTCTCTCTAGACTCTCTCTTTCTCTCTCTCACTCCTGTATGCCTCACACCTTCCTACTTCAACCACCTTCTCCCTCCTTTTCAATCTCATTATGTTCCCTCCTTAATTATTTCTTTTTCTTGAACGCTATTAGCAACTTTCCGTCTGACTTAGTTGTCGCGCGGCTCAAACTTTCATTTATTCCACCTTTAATTCTCCTCCTAGTAATAATACAGCTTCGGATGTAAGTATATCGATTGTAATACCGTCTATTTAATCCTCGGCTAATTTTCACTTCCAAAAGATTTCAGATAATTAAAGATTTAACATTAAAAGAAGGCAGTCCGGAATGATTGATTTTTCCTCTCCGCTCTATGCTAGGTTGGTGAATTACGGCGCAAACCACGCTGTTATAAATAGGTTTCTTTCACGAAAAATATTCCTCTCCTTGGGAATTAAACTGCTGGCATTTCATCATAAAGAAAACTCGGTCAGATTCTAATTAACATGACGTTTTTGCACATTTTATTTAAAATATCGAACTCACTTAATAATTCTTCTATATTTTCAAATAATATAACCGTGGCGTGTATTTTCCTATATTTCTCCAATATTATTTAACCTAGATCTGTTAGACTGAATTTTTCAACCATAAAAGCAATTATTTTAGTTACAAGAATCCATTAGATTATATTAAATCTATATATAAGCTACAAATATTATGCAATTTAGCTCTATTTTGATAGATAACAAATAAATCTGATTACATAACTAGTAACGAGGGAAAAGATTGTATGATTCACATTCTGAATTTTATTAATATATTGTATTTATTATTTTTATTAGTTCAAACATTTACCAAATTATATTCATAAATGTTCAATTGTCATATATATTACAATCTAGTTTTTGTTATACTCAAACTTATTATAATTTAATATAACATTATTATATTACTAATATTTAGACATAAATATTTACGAGTATTTATACAAATAATTAATGCTACTTAGCAATACGGGGTATACTTTAATAGGCACAATCTTTTACTCAATTTATTACTTGCCACTAATCCAACGAAAGCTTTGCAAAAAAAAAAAAGAAAGAAAGAAAAGCGAGGGAGTACGCAATATTCGTTGGAAGGGGTAGTTCAATGCGAATTACCAATCGATCTACGCCGGTAAGGTCCCATAGGTATAGATGCCCTCGAAGTAGGGTCTTTCCTCCTTTTTCTTCGGTAGACGGGTGGTGGGTAGCATTAGCGTTAAGAGCAATAGAACAACGTGGCTACAGAGCGTGGCTTAAGGCGAGTCACCCCATACCATCCTCTGCCACAGCGCCAGCAACGGTAGAAGCGACAAAAGCGGGGAGGGTTGATTAATGGAAGGAGTAAAGTCGTCACCGAACAACCCTGGCAGGCAGGCGATCCTTCTCTCCTCCCTTACGCTTCAACCTCCCCTTTCCCACCCCCACCCCTCCCATCTCCACGTCCCTTACGTTTCCGTCACTCCCATTGTTTCTCTCCTTTCTTTTCTGTATCTTTCCCGACGGCGCGCAACTCACCCACCCCCGCAACGGCGCAACGTTCCCGCCGATCGACGTGGAATCACAGCGGTCTGACTTTTATTGTCAGCGATAATCTTCCGGCGGAAAAAGCGAGCGGCACCCTTCGTGGAATACGCGACTGCCTCTCACTTAGTTTTTGGGAGGTAAGGGGATAGTCGGAGACGGCCACCCTGTGATGGTAAAAGCTCCCTCGCGCCAGGGCGAGAGAAAGAATCGGCGCAAGCCAACGACACCGCGTAAAAGTTTGTTTCTTATCTAAGATGAGGATATCGGTGGATGGTGGTGTGAGCGAGAACGGAGGGATCTTGTTCTATTGGTCCCTTTTTCCGCGAGCTAGCGGGAACCTCCAGGTACCTATCGAACACGTAAGCGCCGTTATTCGTACACATCAAATTCTATAGCGTATATACGCCGGATTTCGGAAAAACTTTCCGATACGGATTTCGACGGTACTTCGTTTCACTTTTCGCCGGGAGCAACGGCGAGGTGGGATGGCGAGAAACATCGAGGTCTGTTGCGTGACCTAGGTATACATACCGTCGTCGCAGTCACCGTCGCCGACTACCACTGACGCCGCCAACCACCACCACACAACCTTTGGCCATCTCATAGAAACCGACGAGCGCAGCCCAATCAATTCAACGTCAAACTTAGCCCCGCAGGAAACTGTTCGAAGCGCGTCCCACCTCCGGCAAGTCACGCCATGACACGCCGATTTCCCGCTAAATTTATTTTCAATGCCCTATCGGGTAAGCGTGGCGCAAAGGTTTTCTGAGAGAGGGTATTGGGCGTAAACACTGAAGAGGAAATACAGGAAATAATACGTTGGTGAGTCTATTTGTTCGAGGAAATATTTATTTGACGATGTCGCGTAAGATTTCGCTTAAGTTTAATATACTAATGTTGATCGTGCACGGCAATGTATCTCATTTGTAAATATATCTGGATGTGCTATTTATAGAAGTATAACTTTTACATGACTTTTGAGATTATTGATCTTTTCGATTCAACGAAAAGGTTACAGTAATTCTAATTAAAATTTATAGATACCACTCGCGATTTGATATTTACATTTAACGTGTGCTTTAATAAGTTACAATTTTCTAAAAAATAGTTGACCATAAGATATTTTTGCATTAACACGTTTATTTCATTTCCCGCAGTTTATTTATCTCTTTCCCGCGCGTCCGCGTTTTTTTTAACGATACTTCATTGACGAGAGGTTCTTTAAAAGAGTCATCTCATTAATTCAGCATGCCGTACTTATACTTGAAGAAGGATGGAAACGTTGAAAACGAATGATAGAAACGGTGAGGGGGAGGAAAGAGGAGTGGGAGGGGACGAAGAGTAAGTAATCGAGTGACTCGCTATGCTTTTAATGAGATCCTCGATGACACGAAGACAACTACGTCGGCGACCCCAACAGCTTCGACGACGGCGACGGCGACGGGCGTCAGAGACGATAGCCGTCGTCGTTGGAAACAGCTCGCTTTGACTTAAAAGTGCGACCGGGCATCGAACGGAAAAACCCCCGGGATAATACTTTCCCAGAAGTTGCCGGCCCCTCCCGATCCTGCTCGGCGCACTCTTTCTCGGTCTCGACGACCCCCTGGCTCTACGATTTTTCCGTCCGGTCATGAATAGCAACGAGTGGAAAAACAGGAAAGTTCCGGCCGCGGCGACCAAGTTTCTCACCCAAGTTTCTTCTTAACAGTTGGAGCCGCTTCTACGTACTGACTAGCGGCCCTGCACCTAACGAAACGCAACCGGCAACCATGCAAGAACTAACGTTTCATAATTAGCCGCATCATTAATGAGAAAGTATTGGTAAATACCTTGGGTGATGGCAGAAAAGAACAACGATTCTCAACGGATATAGCATCGATATCTAATTGCAAATTAATGATTTGTATAATGCTTTATATATTTACCGAATATGTTATGCGATATAACTGATATACACAGCAGCTTTTTAATATAATGCCAGTTTTACATAATCTTTTTTTGCTACTATTTCCTAAATTATTTATTATGCATTAATTTATTTTTTCTAGTTTAAGTTCGCAACGCAGCAATTTTCCTTCTTATTATCAATTTTTTTTTTAACTCCAAGTAAATACAGTTTGAATCTCATTTTCAGAATACAGCTAATACACAGGATGCTATTTGCGGAAGATAGTTGTGGCATCACAACAAAGGATTTTGGTCTACGGTAGCATAGCACCAAATTATCTCATCGCGACTACGAAAGCTCGTTATAGAACTGGGGCAATTGTTGGTCTGTCAGAATCTATGTACCCAGGAAAGTTTCAGTAAAGTGCTTCGCGTAGTTTACCGCCGTTTTAGTGGTGATACATATATGAATTCTTCCTTTCGTATGCGAAATCAACATTGTTGGTATATTTCTGGGTCTCGGTAGACAAACTTTAGTAACCCAATTCTTAATAATCAATTCTTCATAACGTACAGTTTAATGTAGGACTTAAATTAAAGAGCATGAAATCGTATATAATTATATATTATTGTGTCTTGTTTAGTTTTTTTTATGTCACAAAAGCTTAGCTTTTGAAATTTGCGAATTAACTCTGAAATAATATTTATCTTGCCTATTTGAAATATAAAGAGAACAAATGGATACTTCTGTTATTTAAAATTTACAGCTATCGTTTTTCTTTCATGCATTAAAGGCTCTTCCGAACCGTGCGCAACGATCGGGGGGTTTTTTTCGTCCGCTCGGTATTTCCGCGTACGGCGAGTAATCGGTTTCGCCGTGTCGTCGTGTATAATCGACGAGACGCGAAACGTTTTTATCGTTCGCTTTATCCCGCAATACGACGAATAATCGCTTCCATCGTGTCGCCGTTTTAAAAACAGGACGTGAGCGCAACGAGCGCGGCGCTCGGTTTTGTTGCGGTAAACTCGGTCGACGCTTTCGGCGTCGTTGCACGACACAAAACTGCCCCCGCCGCGACAGGTACGAGCCCGCCCGCCCTTGTCCCGATGGCGTGTACAGCCGGGGAGGTTGACTTTTTAAAACGCCGCACGCGGAGAAAATTTCCGGCAGTTCAAATAGCCGTCGGCTACGAAGCGGGACCGCCACCACTACTACTACTACCGGCCGTCGCCATAATCGTCACCCCCGTATTCGGAGCGCCCGACCGCACACACGCACGCGGAGAGAACGCGGTGGCACGCGGGAACACGCTCGTTCGATTCAGATTCAGCGATTTAAATCAAGTTGATTTAAGCTTCCACCCCAAACCGACCGGGAATCCGCTTGACCGTATTCCCACTTTCGCATACCCCGCGCGTCCGGCGCTCTCTTCTCGCGTTTCCCCGTTCCTATACCTAATTCTATCTCTCGACCCTTCCACCCTCCTTCGCGCCTGGCGATGGGACGTTCTCTTCGCGCGCACCTCCCTCTTTTTCGACGCTGCCGTTTCCATTTGTACCAACGCGACCCGATTCAGCGCGATCGACACCAAACGCGCGCGACGAAATCGATCTACGAAATGCAGTTACCGTGACCGACGTGCATTGTAGCGCCCGGAGTAGAGGGAGGCCCGTTTCCGCTCGCCTCTGTACTCCCGTTCTCGCACGGCACGAAAAGCGCGAGATCGATTTGGCCTGATTTGCTGACCGTTCGTTTCTTTAAATTTGGATCCGACGAGCTGTGCAGATTTCTATCTGCGTGCTTAGCATTTTTTTTAAAACCTGTTTGTATTTTTCTATAGACACGTCTGAATAGACTTTGTATGAATGGGGCAAAGTTCGTGTATATATATGTATATCATAAGATGAGAAGTAAAAGTCTCTGAAATCTTTTTCCAAAAGGAAGCGACAGTCTAAATTCTAAATGTAAATAATCTTTAAAATATAGCTTAATAGAATAATAGCATAGAGCTTAATTAAACGTTTTGCTAAATCATTAAATCATTAAATCTTGAAAAGCTCGTACGGTCACGCTAACCAATTTCTGCTTCAGAGATCGTTACATCGACCATTATTAACGTTGCCCAGTGGAAAGCCTGTCATTTAATTGGCATCAATCCCGGAGAATATGTCGGTATCGAGACGTGATTTCATATGACGTCGACTCTATACGTGTGGAATACGCCTAATTCCGGACACCGTAGGTGCCGTGGTGGGCCGGCAGGGGTATTGCGTGTCGACTAATTGATGCCGGTTTATTAGCTGCCTCTTTCGGCCGCGGAGGCGTGAACTGCCGGAGTATTATTCGACGTCCGACTGCGCGCCAGGGGCAGCCCGACGCATAATTAATTTGAAATTGCATTGCGCGAGGGAGCGAGAACTTGCGCGCCACGCGGAAAGGCCATGCGGAGGGTTTTGAAGCGTACATATACGTAATACGTATGGTGTGATACGGCGATACAGGGGGAAACACTGCAGGTGCAACACCGCGCGGTCGTACTGGTTGTTTCCGGACCTGACGTGCGGTATTGTTCCGCGAATGGTTTAAAGTCGTGCTCGCCTTGTCTTCCCTTCGCGCTACCGCCTACCCAAAAGCTACGACTCCTTTGACTGATGCATTTCGCTCGAGTCCTCGACCCCATTTGTATGCGCCACGCACGTAAGTCAGGTACAAAGTTAAATTGCCGCTACATTGTGCCCCAAGACCTTTAAGTTGAGCCAGGTGATACCAACAAGTCGTCCTGAAAGTCTCGCCGCGCCACGCCGTCGCAACCGGCGCACGTTCGCCGAAAGATTAAACAGCCTCGAATCGGCGCGTGTCCTCGTCTTCTTCTCTTTATCTTTTATACGCGTTATCTATGCCGTTTCTCAGACTTTTCCACAGTTCGGATTCGTGTCCGGGGTAAGAACCGAATCCGCGCTCAGCTCAAGCGTTCACCCGACAGTGACTCTTGCATAATTTTTCTTTCTTCTTACGGATTCGATAAAAGTGACGTCTCCGCATTGTGGTTGATGCGATAAAAGATGCATTTACATTCTATCGGTTTTATATTATATAATCTAGAACATCGGCTATTGAGATATTGGCTTCATTTGTCTCTTTCTTAAGTTATATTAAAATTTAATAAATTATTAATGGGTTCTAACAATAGTAATTTGTCAGCTGCGTTTGATAACATATTAAGCTTCCAATTGATCTAATTTTTCTGGTAAATTGTTAACGTAATAATATAAACTTGAATTTTTAAAACATGCAGCTTTTAATTCGCAAAACATAAATGACAACATTGTCAGTAACATAAACATTTACGGTATTCCATAACATGGTCGACGAGAAAAATTCTTTGGAAGAACTAAACTCCACATTTTTTTGATTGGTGAATGTTTTGTTAACCATAGTAAACTATTTTTATATTTGCTTGGACGTACGCATGAAATATCAGTGTAAAAAATACACTAAATAAAATATTCGTCGAAATATCGAAGCTTGAATTAAATTTTCTGTAATTGCGTAGCGGGGCATGATTCAGTTTTCGGCTTTTAAGCAAAAGACCAACGAAATTTACGATCCAATCCGATATTGAAATGGATATATATATAATCTGTACAAAGGCGGTTATCATTTTTAAGCAGATTATATTGATGAAAATACGATGCATCCAACTTTTCGGGCCAAGCGACTAAAATTACGATATATTGCAAAAGCAGCGGAAATCACAATAAATTGTATGAAGGTAAACTCGCCACACACGAGAGATAGAATCGACAATATATACATATAACAATACAGATAATTTATTATTCTATGACATAACAATTATTTCAGTATTGAAGGTTATTCATTATCACGTCGATTATATTTATCGGTCATAAATGACGGACACATATTAGATGCGATTGACTGTATTTAAAAGAACTGTGTATGATATCAGTAAGAAATAAGCTGGATGAGATGAGGAATATAGGAATATTTACAAAATTTTATTTATTTAATGTAAAATCCTCATAAAGTTAATTGAAATTTGTGCAGTATTAATTGCGTTAAAAATACATTACTCCAGATAAATGTATGAAAAATATTTTAAAAACAGATCGTTTAATTTTTATATGCATTAATTAAATGTGTTATGTACAAGTGCAGGATCAGCACGTATGATAATATATTCGTATTGAACGTATTTTCGAGGTAATAAGTTCTAACACATACGTCAGAAATTTTGACAGCTGATAGTAACGCGCCCAGCACGTGTTTCAAGAAAAGACAGCGGCACATTCTGTGGGTGGGAAACGCCCGTAACTAATGGCGAACGCTTCGCACGTGCTGTGACGTCTACAATTTATCAAAACTTGTTCAGAGTTATTTTACGAGTTAGGTAGCACGATACGCTTCCATACGTGGCTGCACGGGGGCCAAAACGACCGCACGTGCATTTGGATCAAGATAACCAATGATTTTGACGAATTATGCGACTGCACGCTGCGATTCTGTTCACATAACAAATAGTTTACAAATTATTTCGATAGCAATAAATTTATCTCAGTTGCGACATTAAACAATATTTACATTGCTTCATCATGCAATGTATGCTGCTGTCACCTGCGTTATATATCATCCAGGACATATTTACTTTGTAATAATTGTACATGTTGACCCCTAATATTAAAGAAAGAATTATACAATTTTAAATTATAAAAATGAGCACTTATTGTCTGAATTTCTTAAAAATTTGATAATGTAATGTCAAACTTTATCTAGTAATGAGAATTCTTAAAAACAGCGTATAGCATTTAACATCGTAAGTATACTCTTAGTAATTGTAATAATATTTTTTTAATAATTTAATTATAACTATAATAAATATTATTTTTATTTGTATGATATTTAAATAATATCACAGAAATTTGTTAATTGCTTTTAGCTTTCAGAATTAAACATTTGAATTTCTGCGAAAAGCCATTCATTTAGTTGCCCGTTATTTATCGACATGAAAGTATATCTGTCTTCCATTCTATATAATTAAAGGTAAAGCATGTATTTTATTTTATGTCGTTCATTTTCATTAAACTTAGTGATTGAATAAAAACTGGAAAATCCAATGAGAAAAGTTTTTATATATTATAAATTTACGTCTCTTTTTGCTACTGCAGACTTATATAATATCATTTACACGTTAATTTATTTTTTACATTTTTTTTTTTGAGAGTTGTATATAAATATTATCATCATCATTCATCACCATCCTCATCATCATCATCATCATCATCATCATCATCATATCTAAAAAAGGCATGTAAAGTCGATACTCGAATCTGTAGAAGTTTATTGTTGTCGCTTTTCAGCGATGTCGATTGGTTCTCTCGCTGCGCTTATTTCATGAGTAGCTGTCATCGTATATTTTGACAGTTGTGTGTAATGTTAAAGCTAAATAGCGCGCGCGAAGCGCGCGTCTGTGATGTCTGGTACATATAAAACCATAATATGCATACCCGTTATTTCGTTTTTAGATTACCTCTTGTAAAAAGTATATAAAGCATACAAAAATGCGTACAAGTGCGTACGCTGTGTGCGCTTTTTCTACGGATACATTTCAGTTTCCTTTGTTGTACTCTTATCCATGTTTTCCGTTTTATCTTTTCTGCGTTTCTCTAGCTGGTATCTGGATTTTCATTACCTGTGGAGGGCGGATCCAGGATGAAATATATGACGTACTTCTCACTAATCCTTCACGCGAAGTAGCGTGGAGAAGGATCGTTTATCTACGAATGCATACCCGTTCTATTGGCCGACAAAACAAAAATAAAATATATTTCGCAAAGGCGTGATAAATTTGGAAGCTCGTTTGTTTCATTAATATTATAACGAATTAATTTTCGCGTGAATTTCCATGTAAACAATGCAATACATGTTATTCACCCAAGTAATTTGACAAAGTGTAACGTGGTAATAGAAACATCTAAGCTGTCAAGTAAGAGAACGACTTATCTAAACTATCTGGAGAATCATTCTTTTACAAATGTCAGTATTCTGTTTAAGAAGTTTTTCATTATTTAAGCAAAAGAAAGTCTCATGAAATATGAAATATGAATAACTATTATCATTTTGACAATAGAAGAGAGCCATATTACATTATCCCTTTTCTTTTTTCGCAAGAATAATTTCACGAAAATTTTCAGGAAGAAAAGCTTTTGTAACGTTACTTTACTGATACAATCATATAATTTACTGATGAAAGACTCCGTCCATTTGTGTTATTAAAATACTTTTACTAATTTACCTATTTTGTATCAGATTTGCAAGCGTGCTTCAGCCTGAGCGCTGACACACGAGGCTATGCATATGTCTTTGACATGATACATGAAAATGGAATATGAAAATTAGTTTCGTTATTAGAATGGTTCACCGTTTCTCAAGGTGTTCTCTTGCGTCAAAGCGACTGAGTTTGAGAGATATACATTTCAGGGAGGAAGTACCGTGTGCGATTTACTGCACGATTAGATTTGTGCGAAATCGAAATTTACTTATTCACATTACCAGATGCATTTGTACAAATATTCTATTAAAGCGAGTTAATATAATATAACAATTACTTAAATTAAAAAAAAAAACTTTTGCTTTTTATTGCAAAAATTCTGCTTCATATAAATCAAAAATATTAATATAGATATAAAAATATTATATTTATGTTTTATAAAAAAAAAAAAACAATTTTAACGAAACAAATCAAGATATTTAATATAATAAAATATTTCAAAATATCTTATTAGATACCTATACTATTTGAGATATTTTTGAAGTATTTAAAGCAAGTTTGCTTCATATATTTACAATTAGATGTTCAATTTTGTAGTTAAAAATATATTTAAAATATGTAATTTAAAATTACGTGTTTAAATTTCATAACTAATGTATTCTTATAATATATTTTTTACATTTTACAGTATAAATTTTGCTTTTATATGTCACCATTAATTTTTTAAAATGGTGCTCTTTTCAAAAGAACACGAAAGGTTTTGCTTTCTTGTTTGTTACGAGCTTTCATTGTCGTATAATTTATGTTTATGAATGAAATATGTTTTTCGTCATGCATGTATGTGAGATAATAAAAGAAGGGTTAGCTCGCCCGGTTAAGTTTAATATAAATGAATGGACTGAATTAGTAAACATTTTTTCACACTCGTGCGTAGAAAATAAACTTGTTTAATCAGTTATACTACGTACAGACGTAATAATGCATTGAATATTTAAAATTGCACAGTCTGAACTAACGTTATTTGACAAAAAATAAATATAAAGAATAAATATAATATAAATAAATAAATATAAAAATAAATAGAATAATCCGCGATTCATTATTACGGACGCTCACCTGTTGTTTTCGCATTGTAGAACTGAATTAAAGCAAAATCCCTGGCATTTATAGTACGTACATATACATCGAGATATCGAGAAAAGCGTGCAATTTTCGCTCTCTATATATATAACTACAGCATACCTGTAGAATTCGAGAAATTATCTCGCCGCATCGATTGAAACAGGTAACAAAGTGATAAATTCTTTTGATACTTAATCGCTCGATATTAACCATCAATTTTATATATGTAATGGCCTAATATATACATATACATGTACATATTGTACATGTATATATTAAGTCATCATACACATAAATAATGCGGTATAAAAGTAAGCTTGATTTATTCTTTAGCTCAAAACTGAAAGACTTTTGTCGTCAGAGAATTAAAAATTTAAGATGGAAAGAAGTTGTAAACAATAATATAAAATATCATTTGGATTAAAATAAAAATGTCAAAGATTTTTTGTATTATTTCAAAAATATTTCTAAAACATCGCACCATTCATGGAATGATCCAATATATGTATATACCTGTGGTATAAATTCACATAAATGGTTTTGATTTCCTGACAATTCCGGGAATTCTTTTCAAGAGAGGACGAGAGAATGGCCATAAAGCACTACCGCTATCCACTATCGCATCGACTTATAAACGCCAACATCGAGCTGGCAAATAAGCGTAAAGCATCCACCTTCCTGATACTAACAGATCAACGTGGATGTTCTCGGTTTATGCACCTATAAAGCTTCGCTCGCCCTCATCGCCGTTCGCGTCGTTGCCGCTCTGGATGGCGGCAGAGGGTGACGGTCACGGTGGGGACGGCGATGTATCCTCTGGTCATCGGCATGCGGCGTGTAGTTCCATGAGCACGGAGAGGATTAACTGCGGTACCACTTATGCGCGGTAAGGGGTTAAGAAGGGTTGCATAAGCGAACGGTGGACGCGCGATAAGGAGATGGAAGGCATAACGCAACCGGTTTGATGAAGCTGCCATGCCGTCGCTGCAGGCCGTGTTGAAACTGAAAGATACGGCCGACTCCCGTCCCGTGCCCGACAGCGAAGGAGAATGCAGGGTGAGGCCAGAAAGGAATAGATCAGCGGAGGCAACCGTATATAGGGAGAATGCAGTTGTAGCAGAGAATTGAGCCGCGTGGGACAAGAGTGCTGTTCGCTGTTGTTCTCTTGTCCACACTCGTGCACTGAAACTCTAGCCATCATAGACTCTGCGTTGGATCCTCTATGCTATCTCCTCTTCTCGCCTGGGTTATCTCTCCTTGTCGCACGCTTTTCTCCTTCTCTCTTCCTCTCTCTCTCTCTCTCTCTCTCTCTCTCTCTCTCTCTCTTTCTCTTTTGCTCACCCTGGTGGCATTCCACTTTCCTCTGACACTGGCCCACCCTCTGTTTCCATCTCTTTCTTCCTCGTCGCCGCTAGTCTAGCCGCTCTTGGTCTGGTCCTCTTTCTCTGATATGCGGGGTCGTTCACTGGAGCACTTCAATTTGCATTACGCTCGACCGCGCATAGCCGAAGGATCAATTAAATTTCTATTAAGCGAAGCAGCCTTTTCCGTCCACCGTCCCGACCAGGCTTAGCGCGCCGCAGGCGCACGCGCCATTTATCGAGAAGATTATTTGCATTGTCTTGTGGCGGATTTGCAAATTATTTATTATTTGATATTATTTCACACTGACGTTTCTATCCGCCGATGAGTGACCTCTGCGATAAGGATAAACATATAAATGAAGATGAAAAAATACAGAGAATGTATGGCTAATTAATTAAAATTGCCAATTTAAAACATAAACAAAAGTTTAAACATCAGTTCACATAGTTTAATTGATCCAGTAGTCATTAAAAGTATAATTGTAATTTTTTGCTTGTAATATTTAAAGAAATCGTATTTGCAAAATATAATGCGAGTATTAGAAATCAAATTACATTAGATCAAAATAGAACAAATAAAAGTTATGTAACAAGTCGAAATTAGAAAAATATTTTACTCAGTATTAAAGCGCTTCTTTACTTGATAAAAACTGATTTTATTATCCATTTTTCAAGTACTCAAAATCCGAAAGCATCGTCTCCTTTATTGTGCTGTGAAATAGTCTTTTTTGGAACGACAGAAGCTTACTTTGAACACTCATCTTCGTGTCGGTGGCATGGCTATATCGCATTTTATGAATGACACCATATGGTGCCAGTTTTTCCAGAATATGGATGATAGTAAGAAATACGGATAAGTTATGTACATACAGTAGCTAGAATAAGATTATATATATCAAAAATTTTGCAATATTGTCCCTTACGTAACACCACGACTATCGCAAAGCGTAATTTATCATTTTATAAGCATACGACGGCTTAACTTGGTTGTTTTATGGCTTGGCTTACTTGTTTTATTAACAAACATATATAAAAACAAATTTTCAACCAAGATTGAGTTTTATCGTCGAGCAAGAGAAGCGATTTGGACTTAGTTCTTTTTTTTCTAGAATTGATTTAATTGGTGAAGCTACTAATTCCGCCGCGGGAAGACACTTTTTCCGGGCCGGTCTTGAAATCGCTTTTTCCACTCTTTGCTCAGCTTACTGCGGAATCCTTACATTCGCGGACGCCGTCGGCTATATACCAGTTTTTATCGCCAACGCCATAACGGTTGCATCACTCTCTTTCTCTTCTCGCCACGATCGGCGACTGAGACAGGCAAGCTTGGCCACCAAAGGGGATCGCAAAAAGGTTATTTGCCGGCCTGATCCGTCATGAGGCCGGACGGGTGACGGGTGTTTTTACGTTTCCGTGTCTATGGGACGAGGATATGCTCGACCTTCCCGTCCCGCGCCACCGCTCGCGAAGTAATCCCTGATTACCGTGATCGAATTTGCTATCGTACTGATAAAGGTACGCGGTCTGTATATGTACAGCCAATCAGCTCACCTCTTCGGTGGTAAACAGCAAAGTTGTGAAATACACACCGCTAGTTCCTTTTTATAATGTATATTTCGCGGAAATACCAAAGGGACGAAAGATGATAGGCAAAATCTATTGGGAATTCTTAGATTATTTATGATTTTGCTGATCTGTGTGCTACCTCGATAAAAGACGAAAAACTAACTAACTCTTTGAGGCACATATTCTATATCTTATGCAAGCCATTAAAAAGCAATGTAATAAACAATCCTTTTTTACGTAAAATCTTGTGTACGTATTATTTTTTTTAATGTAAAGATAGATATTATCTTTTACATTATTAGAATTTTTATTAATGTCAAATTTTAATATCGCGTGGAATAATTAAGGTAGATGCCTGATAAAATAAAATGAGTTCTATTATGTTAAGATAATTTCTCAAAGTATAAAAGAGAACAGTCCGAAAGCCTAAAAGGCTGTCCTTTTACATATGAGCACTATCCGAGGATTAAAGCGATATTTCCGATATTGTCTATAATCTAATATATTTATTTTCAGTATATTTTAATTACATTTTTCGTTGCATGATAAGTTTTATAATAGTACGTATACATATTTAACACATATAAGTGTTAGGTATTTCTATGATTTTTGTAAAAAAGATCACATAAATTCTTTACATAGTTTGTATGAAAATAATGTATTATCATAGTAATAATATACTTCTTCATATTATATTTTTCTGCCTTAAACAACAGAATACTAAGTAAAATGTATTACTATTTTAATTAATAATTGAGCCACAATACAAAACCGTTAAACACAGAATAAAAATAATTAAGGCAGAAAATAAGAAAATGTATGATATTAGAACAAAGTCACATTTGTACGCTATATAGGCTAACAAGTTCAATTCAATGAATCGTTATGTACGCCGAAACCTAATTGATTCTGATCCTGTCAAACAAGCGTGTGCCGTGTTGCCTCGCACGCAGCGATTACCGACGTGTATCCCGCTTGAATAGCGTCATTCGATGAGATCAGGTAAGCCATGGCTGCAGATGTTGCAGGAAATGTTTCGTATGTAATGCGATTATATAGTAATACTATACAATGTAAACAATATAATACACATGTTATGTATAAATAAATTGTGTAAATATTGTATATATATGTACATAAATATATATATTTATATACATATATAAAATATTTACACAATATTATATGTGTTAGATTATATTTAGATATTCGTGTGTGTGTGTATGTGTGTGTGTGTGTGTGTGTGTGTGTGTGTGTGTGTATGTATGCAACTTTCCAGTTTTTATCGATCTTTTGTTGCCAATACCTTTCACTGTATTGTAATCTAAATATAATCCAACTCAGCAAATTTAAACATTGCAATGAAGTTACCATTCGATAGATGGAAAGCATACACACGTCGCATGATTAAGTCGTATGATAAATGGAACTGCGAGAAAGAGAGAGAGAGAGAGAGAGAGAGAGAGAGGGAAGAAGAGCGTTATATTTTTATTCGAAGAAACGTATATGTGTTACTGCAAATAGAAAGCACTTGCTATTGACAATTCGAGGTAATAATATGAAGCAACTGATCTGTCAAATTAACAGCTTTACGTTTAATATATACCGATAAAGTTAAAAAAAAAAATAGATTATGCGATTAACAAAAATTAATCTTAAATTTAAATATTTTAAATTAAATTCTTTTATTAAATTCGAATCCTTTTATTTAAAGCTAATTCTTTATTTAATCAGATTTTATCCATCGATACATTCTATGAAACAGATATGGACAAATATATCCACACACAGATATTACATTTTTTGATTGTACAGAAAATTGAATAAAAGAGGTATGAAAAAGTTTTTATATCTTGAATAATTTTGAGGCATTTCCTTTATTCTAAATTAAAAATATCCACAAAACTATTTGAGATATAAAAAATTTGTTTACTTTTTATATATATGAAGAGAAATTATTAGAAAGATCATTAATAATTGAATATTAGTTTAACTAATATAATCTTATAATTATGCGATTTGCGCAATGCATAAATATAAGAATTAAATAAAATTTAATTTAAATCCAAAATTAGCATTAAATTAAATTAGTATTAAATTGAATTTGATCTTAAAATTTGTGATACCTTTTTTATTAACTGCATTATCTACTTTCTTAATTCTATCGGCATACACGCATACACGTGTATATATGTCAAACGTAAAACCGTCAAGTTATTAAAACCATTTTTTGTAACGTTCCCATTTTCTCAGATAATCAGTCATGCTAAATTCATAGGGTTAAATTAAACTCAATTTTGAGTAATTTTTAACTATTCCATAGGTCGCCACTGCTCCTACTCAATATGTACTTAACTAAAACAATGCTAATTTCACTAAACCCCAATGGAGTTAAAATAATCCTATTTTGTTTCAAATTAATAAATTTTGACGCACATGGTAGTTAAAAATAACAAAATAAATCTAACCAATACTCATGGTATTGGTTTAAATTGCATCCTCTAACCTTTAACAGTGTGATATATGAATATCTATATGCATATACAGTGAATAGAGTAAACTCGGGTAAGATGGCCATACAGGAAAGACGGCCATTCTACGTTTTTTTCAATCTAGCTCGCCATGAAACATCAAATAAACTTGGGTTGGCCATCTTTCCTGTATGGCTATCTTACCCGAGTTTACCCTACATTAAAAATTGCTGTAACTTCATATCCTAAAGCATTCATGATGCCAAGTATGTATTGGGTCAAGTTAAAAATGCACGAGGTCGGTGCTCCCTCAATCACATAACTTCGTAGTAATCGATCTTTGATTCAAAATCTTTCCTCGCTGCGAAACGTGCACCGTCATACGGACAAATTCTTCCGTTCTTCAGCCTCCGTTCGGTTCCTTCCGCACTCGTTTCTTCGCACCGTCCGTCTTTCTCTCTCTCTCTTTCTCTCGCGTTTCCCTTCCTTCATCTCTTTCTTCTTTCCGCGAGCGTCCCAGCCACCCGACAGATAAAACTTCATCCTCCGCTCCGTTTCTCACACCGTCACCCATACCAAGCCATTTATATACGATTTTTCTCGTAATCGCGAACATCCATTTACGACGGGCTCCTTCAATTTCTCGTTACCCCAACCCGCGAGCCCACCCGTGCGCCCTACACCCCCGTCGTGCCAGCGTCGTACTCCCTTCTTCGGCTTACGTCCCCCCTCTACCGAAGCCAGACGTCCTTTGCTATTGATTTACGACGGCTATTTGCAAGATCACGCCGAGCGCGTTAAAACTTTCTACAACTGCGCCACGCCTTGTGTCGTATTGCTTCTCCTAGCGATTACGCCGAGTCATTCTGAAATGTTTCTGAAAGTTCTGCCAGGGGATCGGACGCTGGCCAGGCGCGGGAGCGAGGAAGTCGCCGCAAATCGCCCGAGGCTATTGCTGAAAACGTGCCCCGCCGTAATAATTCGTTCTGCTTTCACGCTACCTTCCTATTAAACGTACTATGGTATATGAGTTCATATTGTGTTTGAAAACATTATTGTTTTTATAAAATTTTCTTTTTAAAATGATAAAAACGCGATCGGAATGCTCTCTCCTTATTCTGAATGAAATTTCGTATGTGCGTTGCATAATGATAAGTGACAAGATTATAATAAGTACTATTATATGTGTACTAACTCATATACAGAGAAATAATAAAAATGTTAATGGTTATAAATGAAAATATTTATTAATATTAAAAAACAAAAAAAATCCTACAAATCGATTTGAGATATAAAAAAATCCTCCTATATTTTTCTCTCTTTTTATGTGTCGTGCAAAAATCGGAAAGTGTGTATCTCTGTGTGTGAGTATATTTGTCCTCGGTATCTATCTAACAGTCAATCGGTCAAAACAATCTCTACGTTAAAACATCTGGTATCAGATCGAGTTGCGCTGCCAACAATTGGAGATGGTTATCATTTCCGTTTTCAAATTGGAATCGTGTCAACCTTTCAAAAATTCAAACAATCTAGAATCGATTCGACGACAGTCAGAGTTTGTATAAATGCTTAAGATAATTCAGAATATCTTTTTGTTATTGAAAGAGAAAACTTCTTTATTTATTAAATACAAGACAGAGCAGTCGTTTAAGTCCTAAAATTTTATAAAGACATTAGCTCTTAAAATTATATATATTTAGCAATAAAGTACATTTATAAAGAAAATATTTAAAGAGATGCAGAGAAAAAGAGAGAAAATTTTAGAAAAATTGTTTAATTATATTTGTGATAAAAATCACGTAATTATTGTCCATATAAAAATCTTCATAAAAGTAATTATTTGAAATAAAATATTGCGATTTTGAAAACAAATTAAAAGATACGGTGCAAGAATAATTGTTTTAAGATGTACAAACAATTTAATTATCCTCGACTAAATTAAAATGTGTATACATCAAAAGAGTCACTATACTAGTTTTCAAAGAAAATTTTTATTTTGCGACGAAATATGTAAACAGAAACATTACGATGTAATTATTGTATTAAAGTTTTTTTGATGTTAAAACATAAATTTTTATATTATTATTAAATTTAACATTTATTTATTAAACAATTTATAAAATATTCTTATAAATGCGGTCTAAAAGTAATCAATTTCAAAACATAATCTTCTTTTCTCTTTCTCTTAAGAAATAATACTACTTTAGAAATACATTAAAGTTAATGTTATGTAAACTTTACTATAAGCGTAAGTTAAATGCATGCAAATAATGCATCTTTTCTATGCGTATAAATTAAATAGAATATAATAAAGCAACAGATAAAATCCGAAAGGCAATTGTTCACAATACGATTAACAATGTATTACCACTTAACTAACGTATGACATCCACAAATTGTATAACGCCGCTGTTGTTAACCAAAATAATATAAAATACAATTGCAAAACAGCTTCGAATAGCATAAGCCGTTGAATCGGAACGTCCGCGTAAAATGTTTATGCTAAAACATGCAGCCGCCGAATGAAAAGCTTAACGCAATACGGTTACGTGCAATCGCGCGTGCTTTAAAATAATTGAAACTTCAATAATTAATGCAAATGAAAGTGTAAAATGTACATCCATTAACGACGGTGCTTCGGTACGTTTTCGTCATCAATGATGTAAAATCAGCGAACGGATCGAACCATATGCGGCGAAATCATGGAACGTATCGCGAGGGATTGGCGGATGCAGCAACCTAATTTAACGTGTCGAGGTACCGTGGCCATTTACGTCGCTGGCATATGAAAAGCTAGTCTGTATAGCCACAGCTTGAGCACTCTTGATTCACCTCTGTCGACTTGTAAATGAATCCACTTACTTGATAGGCAGTTAAAACGCCTGTTGCTTTAAGGATCGTATGTGAACTCATCGGCATTGCGACGTAATAGTTATACAATGATTTTAAATGTTTTTATAATCGCCGACGACGGCAACGACCCAATTAATTTACTTGTTCAATCATAAACATAAAAATACTTTAATATTTACATTCCAAATAAGATATTTTTTTTTCTAACATTGAATTTAATAATAAATTGATGTAAAAATAAGTTTCTATTTTTTATTATTTAAACTTCTGTATTAAACATTTATTTTTAGACTTGATAAAATTATATGTATTATAGTAAATGAAATTATATGAAAGTGTTATGTTAAATTTCTTAAATTAAATTAATATAATTACTTTTAATTGGTCATATTTAAGAAAAATAAGTATCTACAATCATAAATATATCTTGTAGCAATAAAATTATACTGTAAGTTTATAAAAAATCGCTAATCTTTATCCGTAGGTCCAATAAGTTTAAAATACTTCTCATCGATTTGGGGCAATTTAAATAGCCTGTTGCTCGGTGAATGTAGTACCGCTTATATAATTTTTTAATTCCATTGTGAAGAAATCACACATATCCAATGTGTGGAGATTCTTCCGATATGAAATTCTGTTCACGTTTACGCCGGTGCTTCCGACACCTTTTTTCACGTCCTTCGACAGCTGGCAACAGCTGTTGTGAAAAGCTGCCCAAAACGAAGACATAGTTCTCCAACGAAATACGAGACCGTTGCGAGAGTTTATTTTTCTTTTTGCACGTCTGAGAAAAACAAGGCATATCAATTTTCCGCTATCGCCGTCCCATCTCTTTTTCCCTGTTTTTTTTTCTAGTAGAAAATAAATTGTCTAGAGCGAAAGAGTTATAATTAAAATAACTCGATTCTACTATTATTGTTTAATAAACATTTTTTATATATATGTACGAAAGCGACTGTCAATTCATTAGAAATTTTAAGCATTCTCTTAATATACAATATGCATTATGTTAATATTAAAATGAGTATTTCTAAAAACTAAGTAGATTAAAATTAAATTTTAGTCTTAATACCGAATTCTTTAATAGAATAAAGTTCAAGAATTAGAGCGATCAATTTTATTTCAAGATTTATCTTTTATGCGCTCATTCTTATTTGATATTGTTTTAAAATACAAAAATATATAAAAAAATTTTCTTACTAAAAAAACTACTACTAAAATATCTTTCGTATTAACGTGATAATATTAGGTAAATATCGCGCAACATCAAAAACGGTAATGTGCGGGGCATGCGTCGTCATATGGCATTAGGCCCGACACATCCCGGCGTGCTTTCGCGCCCGCCTTATACTGCACTACCGAAAGTATACCGGCTCATAAACTGGAACACTGTGTATGCGGGCTTATGGACGCGCTGGAGAGATGGGTAGGCAAGCTAGAAGGAGATTTAGTGAGATCTTAGGGTAAAGTGTGGATATTGAGGGTATATCACTCACAGGCTGCGGTTGCGACCCACCAGTTTCCCCTCTCGCCGTCGATCCTCCCCTGTAGGTTTCCGCCGAGAAACGCCATCCAGGTACATACCTGCACGTGAGTAGTAGATACTAGCCCGGCGCGGAACACATGCCGACCTAGCCGTACGGATCGGTAGGCAGTCTCGGCCATTTATGTGTGTCCGTGCCATTAGTAACCCACAGCGCAGCAACATCTTCGACGGTAATGCAAATCGGAAATCCGCCCACTCAATTACACCGATGCAGTCCTAATCATGCGTGCACCGGAGCACACGCTGCAATCAATGTCCCTGCGGCGTCTAATTCGAGCGATGACGGGGATGACGCGTTAATACGAGTTCGTTCACCCGTCACTGCATTTATATATTAGAAAAAAAATCGATAGGTCGTCATAAGTAACGCTATCCTGGAATAGCGGGCCGAATGTAATATTTAAGTCGAAATTTTTCCATGAAATGACGAGCAATTTTATCGACGACTTTGATAACGCGTCTGAGAATGGCTGAATAATGATCTCGATCGGATATCTTATGAAGATATTTAATTGAACCAATCCGAATTATGTAAAGTAGCTTTTGTCATACTCATCGCATCATGCGTTGCGAAAAATGTGTAAATCTGCAGGAATGCATCTCGCCTATTGATAACTACGGAAAACAAAAATATTGAAATCGCACCGCGCAAATATTGAACGTGGACATAAGAATAATATGACGGTATATCCGTCAGTATGTTCTCGCATTTCATATTTGTACAACAAACAAACAGCGATAAAAAAATCACGTGATACGTCATGCGTCCTGTGAAAACGCGCGGTTGATATGGAAACGTCTTCGGGAAAAAATTGGAGCGCAGGTCGATGAACTAGGAAATCCGGAACAAAATTAATCAACGTTGCATAATCTTTATAATTAAATAATAGCGTTAAAAATTCGCAATATATGTATAATCGAATTTTGCGTGTATCCACGTATGCCAATTCTTAATGAGAGCATTATTTATTAAATAAGTAATTTTTATATTAAAAATATTTCATAGAGTGCCGGACACACTTATTTGTATCACAAACAATTAATCATGCCCATTCACGCATAACGCAAGAAATATTGATATTAATTAATATATTTTCTGTATTGCATAACGAAAGCATAAAAGGTGCATGCGCGAAACAAGCATTTACTGATAATATGATAATTATCTAGCGATATCAGTGTGTTTACTCAGATTTATTTAGTATCTCATATTTATATAATAAATAACAATGATGAAAATCATATAACACCGTACATACGTCATGCACAAGTGCGATGCGAGAATGACCGGTGGGTTCGAAGCTTTAACGAGGTTTATGGCCATAACGTAAGGAAGATTCATGTCCGGGAGAACATATCTTGATTATATTACATTACCATGTAAGGCGAGCCTAGTGATAACGAATGTATGGACAAGGTACCCGTGCCCGTGTACGGTCATAGATAGGCGTCGTTGCCATGCCGAACCGGTCGCATACGAGGTACACCCACTAATGGGAATTAGCACCAGTGGCACAATACTGTCCTCCCTATTCCCATATACATCGGGATCAATCAAATCTCCAATACCGCGGTGAGCTTCTCGATGACTACGTTTACAACGTAGACCGCGAGCTCATCAATCCGAACCTGCTTCGGCCGGGGGAGTCGATATCGGTTTCTCCGCTTGCATTGTTATCGTGTACCCACCCACGACGTAGGACGACGTCTATATCGGGAGAGACGGGGTTCCGCAAGATACGACATCGTAAGGAAATCTGTGGAAGGCATTATCCTTCCTATGGAAGGCGAATGGCACTGGTGGCGGGAGCGGATATTTCAACGTGCGCGTATCCACGAGACATTTATTTTTCGTCCAGGGTTTATGCAGAAGCATTTGCATATTTCCACCGGCATCCGGCATTTCGTCGTTCGACAGCAAACAAATTCGATACGAAGACTGACCCCTCGGCTTTACGCGCCGCAATATTTTATTTCGTGCGATCGAGTTTTTGATATTTAAACACGTTGCGTTTTTGACATCTACAAACAAAATTACGTAACATAATTGAAGATACGGTAAAGTAATATTTTCGCGGCAAAGTAATGCGAAATTGTGATATCTCTACAAATATAAGCAATTCGGTATGTTTTCCATACGTTTTAAAAAATCACTTTGCAATATTCCAGTAATACACGTTATTGCAATCGCAATAACTTCCGGTTATGGTTGTTACTTCCAAACATATTGCTTTTCTTGCGATAATTGTTTCGTTTACTTACGCTAAAAATAATAAATATAAATGAACGCAATTGAATCTTGTAATATCTAATTTATCTATATTTGCAACTTTTAATATAAACTGTGTACTAACTAAACAGCTTTGTTATTTTTTTCTTGATATATGTATAGTATTCAGGTATTCTTTTAGCTTTCATATATTTATTAAAACATCCAAGACATTTACTGATTAATAAATAAACTTGCCAACCGTGATGTAGACTGTAGACGTCGAGAATTATGGCGATCAGATTGAATCGATATTCGGGATTTCTGCGGAAACCTATCATCATCCCTCGTTCTCGCACTTGCACATAGGGCATTCCTAACGAGGTAAATATGACAGAGTCCTAGGTCTCTAAGGTAAGGATATCTTCAACGTGAGGATGCAGTCCACGTACGTGAGGGCGAGAAGAAATAAGAAGCGAAGGAGTTTCGAGTTTCGTTGAAGCTTTCATGATAACCATGGCGGATCTCCTTGTATTCACCCTTCCCTCCCTCCCCCGTCGACTCTTCTCTCCTGTCTCATGTTGCTTCTACCCTTCCTCTCCCTTTTCCACGAGACCACTTCTCAAGGTCCAGGGTGAGAGCACTCACCTCTATGTGAAACGCCCCGTACGTTACAACTAGCCGAAGGAAAATCAGGCAGGAAGGAAATGCAGGAAGGACATGAATTCTTGGGTAGGCTGCCCAGTTTCACCTTGTCTAATATTTCATTCGTCGTCGCCATAATAAATAAATAGATTCCGTTTGTTGCGCCTTAATCGCGTAAAGTGCAGTGATACCGAACATTTGGTATTCACCACCGAGCAATCAATTAAGTTGTTACTGTCAAAGGAGGAACGAAATAGCGATTGAGAGCGATCGGATAAGAAATACTCTTAGATCAAAGAGAAATATTCACTTAGCTTCGAACGGTGAATAGAGATAGATTGCTTGTTGATAAACGATTTCTGCAGTCAGTACGAAGCAAAAGATCTTGCGTGATTATTTAGATATTTGAAATGGATTAGCCGAGAGAATCGATTTGCGTAATAAAATAACTATCGTATAATAAAATAATGATCTCAATGAATGTTCTGCATTTTGTTTTATATAGAAACGTCATACATCTCATCGATGAGGTTTGATTTATTGTCAATTATTTTTCTTAATGCACACGAATTATTACATATTAACAAAGATTATAATCTGAGAATTGACAAGTAAATGTACTTTGTATCGAGAATGAGAAGGAAACAAAAATATAACATGAAAGAATATGTATAAATAATAAAACATAAATTCGACAAGTTTGCCGGTTAATCTGCATTTAATTAATATTTTTAGAAAAAACGATACGCAGAAATATTATTTTTATATCATAGTTTATATGAAAACAATTTATTTTCCATTATAAATATATTTTTCACTGTAGATATATCTTTTTAACAAAAAAAAAATCGTAAATTTCAATAGTACAGGTCAACAAGTTTGAAACTAATCTGAATGTAGATATAAATGTAAAATGTGGAGACACTCCTGACCAAGCGTACCTGGAATCTGGAATGTATCGCAACTATTCGCAATCAAAATACACATAGGTTGCACACGTGAACAATGCCGCAATGTTTGGGTATATGTATAAAATTTAACACATTTCAGCATAGCGTTGCTGTATGGTATACGCGATATTTCCAAAAAAAAGATAATAAAAGAAAAACAAAAAAGGTCAAATAAACTTTCTATTTTTATCTGTACAAAATATTTGTAAGTTATAAACATTTTTATTTCTTATTTTAGAATATAATATATCACGATTTTTCTCGTATATTGTTTAAGACAACGACACTCGATGTATTTTTGGAACTGGTTAAGTTGTTAACGATTTGATGCTAACATGATAGAATGCAAATTCTATTTATAAAAGAGGATTTGAAATCTTTCAATGAGACCCATTCATCAAGCTAGTAGATGAGGATACATGTAACCTCGTGGCGTGCTAGATCTTAAAGAACATCTACTAGCAACTTCAGACGTATATATATATGAGTTATATGACATTTACTTAAATGAATGGGTGTCTTGACATTGCAGTTTCTGTGGAGAGTTTCGAAAATCTTCGTACAAGGCTACCAGAGGTTAATTCAATTCATCCTTATAAAGCTTTTAGTATTTTCTGCAAAAGAAACGCACTTGGTAGTAACGCAAAATAGATCCAAAATAATGTTCGCTTGTGAAGATATTCATGTTTGCGTAAATTTTGTAATTTTACAATCGTATATACGCGAATATATTAGTGTGCGAACATGCTCTTCTGAACATTTATTATAACGTTTTAGATAAAGTTAAAATAATATTATATCTTTCGAAGACTGCAATAGAGTTAATATTACGAAGACTTGGATATAACAATATATTTCCATTAAGGTACTGCCTACAAATATTATGAAATAATATTAAAACCATTTTTCGTGAAACAAGATGAAACGAGAGAACAAAGCATCGTATCTTGATTATACGGTCATGATGCCAGGAGCCGGAGTCTTTATTCTTCGCGAGAATTAAACAATGTAGCAAAGTGCAAAGTACGAAGAATTGGCGGAATTTTTCCTTCCGTGACGGCGAGACGGGGCCGCTTATTTTCGTGCATGATAAATTTCCAGGTGATTACACCGCAAGCTTCTTATTATATTCAGCCATTCATTAATTATACGTTAATTAATCATGCTACTTCAGTTACCCCACTTTCCTAACGTAACGGAGATGGCTATTCATCTGGAGGAGACTGCCTTGTGCGCGGCATTTTCGCGAAAAACGAGGCCACCCCTTATACCGCCACCCCTCACCCTACTTTCCAACAGTGAATTTATTAATTAAGCGTCCTCCTTTATGTCATTAATCGGCTACGCATTTTCCACGCTTTTTTTTCCCTACACTAAAAACGTATCTTACGTTTCAAAATTTCTCTTTGGAAGGGAAATGTTCGATAGAGCCGAGCCTGCTCTTATCTGCGCTATTCGTCCTTGGCCTTCATAAAAATGGACGTACCCACTCCAGATCTCCGGAACGACCTTTTATCGAGTGGCTTTTGCGACGCCCTCGTATCAAGAAGTCTTTGCGCTTTCGGTCGCGTAGCTACCGTCATTTTCATTGCCATTCTATGAGGAGGGTGCGAAGTCGGAGACGTGCAGGAAACGACATTGCACGAAGAAGGAAATTCCTCGTGGATTTTAGTACCTTTGTACTGCAATCGATACTCGATACACGGCGCAGATTTAGATACCTGCCTTCAATGAGTACCTCGCTTTATTGAAGTTTATCTCCACTAACAACATTGCTAGCCCTGTAACAAAGAGATCGGCAAAAGAAATTATGTTCAGTGCAATATGTATTTCTTTAAACTATTATTTGCAAGTGATAATAATAATAAAATAATGTTTCTTTTAATTTAAATTTTTACAATTTTAATTAAAAATAATTATAATTATATTATTTTGATTAAAACTTTTCTACGAATAACTATTTTAAGAAAAAAATTTGTAATATTCTATAAATATCTCTATAAATAAATATTAAATAAAATATTTTGATGCGCAAATTTGTTGCAATAATCTAACTAGATAGAACTCTATCTATTTTACAGCTATTTTATTATAGTTTGAATATAATAAACTTATACAATATTAATAAATTGTTCTATTTACAATTACATATTCAATAAAGCAATTTCTCTTTTCTTTCGGAAAGAATATATGAAACATAACGGTATAATATTAGCATTTTGTTACATTGCATTAATAAGAATAGAAAATGTGTACCATTTTAAATAACTTCTTTGCTTAGATCAGTCTGTAAAATGACTAATGTAATTTTTAATGTACATATGCAAAAGTAGTTTACATTTTGAAACAGAAACATGGACCGTACTTCGTATGTTAGTTACAAAAGGTATAATTAACTTTTCAAATGCCTGTGTGAACATGCCTTTCGTGACTACCTACGTAAAAGTACAAATTCGAAGCTGTAAAAAAAAAATAAAAGTAAGTGGAGGAAAACTCATTTCACGTGTTCCAGTTCTCTGAACTCGATAAATTTCTACCGCGGATGCTAATCAGTGCAGACATCGACTTTTAAAGTTTTCGTCCGCTACGTAGAAAAGGAAAAGGGGATAATAATAATAATTATTATTATTATGAGAATTATAATCATAACAATTCATAACTTGCCGTTCAACAGACGGTCTGCAGAACAACGTTACGAATAACGAATAGAGAAAAAAGTGAATGCACAAAATTACGTCTCAGTTGAGATCTAAAGTTATAATTACCATATTTTTTATTTGTTATATTTTTTAACAGAATACATAAAATTGCGACGAAAGAAAGAGAGAGAGAGAGAGAGAGAGAGAGAGAGAGAGAGAAAGAGAGAGAGTACATAATAATTTCGCAAAGTAAGAAAGAAGAAAGATATAAGATCCAGAAAACCATCTGCGCGAGAAGTTAGTTATTATACCTAAACCTAACTGATAATAGCTAAATTAATTGAATCGGGATTATCCAAGCTCAACGTTTAACCCTTGAAGCAGAGAGTTATTAAGATACGATTTCACCCCGAGACAATCTTTAGGATCGAGTTTCGCTCAGAGATAAGTCGCAATTAATTTGTATTGCTTTTCAGTTAATTCGTACTACATGGAGAACATGAAATAGGCAAATAATATTTTTTGTATAATTTAATGTATATAATTAATCTCTTCTGTTTTATATATATATGTATACAAAGAATAAATAAATTAATAATTTATTATATTTGGTAATAAGAAATCATCCATTGTATAAAACATTAAAAATATATGTGAGAAACGTAGAAAATGTGATATGTTTGATACATTTTTAAATGGTCGAATTTCTAGAAGTAAGAGTTATAATAAGATATATTTATAGATCTATTTTTTTATAGAACTTATAGTATTCTTTTTTATAATAAAATAACTTTATTTGCAAGTGTTCACGAAACAGATTTGACTCGGCATCTTTTATATTGAATTCTCAGTATAATATGTCTCAAAATAACGAATTACTACTTATTATACTAGTGAAATTAAGTATCGAAATAAAGATGTCATAAGATTGAAAACGTAGAAAATCAAATAACAAAAATTAAAAAGTTATTAAATGTCTCTAAATACATCTAATATTTTTAAATTTAAGTTATGGTTGAAATGTAACTAATACAGATGTAATAATAAAAATAAACAGGATATTTATTATAATTCGAAGCACTAAAATACATTTTTATTTCTTGTAATAGTTATGAACATGCATACAACTAAAATAATTAAAATTATATTTTAATAGTATTGAATAATAAATAACTCAAAAATGTAGAAAATAACAATAATCTGAAATAAACGAGATAAAGACAAATGCATGTATTGAGTCATATAGTATTGAAAACATTATTCGGTGTTATTATAAAATTATGAATTATTTTTATATTTTAATGTAGTTAAATATTTTTAAAGAAGAATTTAAGACATTTATATTAAATATTTGTATAGATATTAAAAATTAAATTTGGATTTACATTTAATAAAAGTAGATAGTAAATTCTAATTATTTATTGCTACAACAATAAATGACTTATGTAACGGAGCAATATACTGGAACATAAACTATAAATTCTAGATTCGCAGTTACATATATCAGTTTATAGCACATAAAGTGGTTACATATGGTTACATAAAGTACCTACAGGAGAAATCTACGTAAAAAATGTATAGCCTACATATTATAAAGATGACTATCGCAAAATCAAATATTTTTTTTAGTTTACTAAACAATTATTAATCACGGTATTATTGTCGGTAGTATTTATCAAGAACTAGCTACCTCTATATATAATAATCTCCAACCTGAGTCTGGAATTGAGCGGCAAACCGCCTCGGACTCAGCTACGACGGTCTCCCTTCGCTTTTTACCACCATAGCTCATTAGTTGCCGTCGTCGTCTCCGCTCCGCAGCTCATTTGTACGGCTCCTCGAACAGGGGCAGATTGGTCGACCAGCGGCGGATGGCGGCGAGGGTTGAAATTTTTGGAAAATTGAAATATTTCACATATGGCAGGCCGAGCCCGTCGACAGCTCAGACTAACGGCGAACAGGGCCGAGATATTTGGCACGCGTATATGCACTCCGTCCTCGGCGACACAATAGATTTACGTATTCGGGTAAAAGAGGTAGAACAGTGGTACTACGATAGCCGCGGGGAATCAGTAATCTTGGCAGCGTCCCAACTGTCGCAAATAGGT
>NW_020210305.1:882121-885116 GCF_003070985.1 Temnothorax curvispinosus
CTTTCCATTCAAGTATATAGTTATGAAGCTATGATATTGCTCCATAAAATTGTGCTGAGAAATGAAGCAGTTGGACGTCGCAATTGTTATGTATACTTGAAAACATTTCCTTCTAAGTATATCTTAGAGATTATAATCTTGAAGCTTAAGCTTTTACGCGATATTAATTTGCAAGCTCAAGTGCGCCGTCATAAATTTGGATGTAATATTGATCTTTCTATAGAACTTAAAGACGGCTCAATAAATCACGCCCGTTGCGCTGAAATTATATTGCCGTAAAATTTAAGAACTAAAGAACATCTCTCCGTATAAGTTTCAGTTTTGCACAATATCTACGAGAAATCGATGCGCCTGTTATATGTGATAACGTATAACAGGATGATAATGTACATAGAATGTGCGATAAATATAAAATATAAAATCCGTGTCGTTTTTATTTTATATTAAGAAATGCAAGTTTATTAAACATCATGGATATTAAATAATATATATCTTGTTAAATGCTGATCTTATATATTGGATAGTAATATATATCGAAGCACGAGAGCTCTCGAGGATTTCAGAGTCTCCGACGCGAATAATCAATTCGAGATATAAAAATCGCAGATATCGCTGCATCGAAGCACAAGTTTTGCACGCACCGCGTAAGAGGGGATTTATTTTTGGCCGTTGCGGAACAAACATTTCATCGGAGTAGTGACAAGGACTGAAGTTATCGATCCGTAATAAATCTCTCCGTTATACCGGTACGGTCGAAGCTTTTATCCGTATAATGCCATACAATGGCCGACCGAACCAACCGGTTACAAAATAATACGAACCTCTGTAGATTTCCTGGAAAATGCGCGCGTCCCTCGTCATAGAACCAGTTTGTTCTCATTCAACAAATCGCTTTAATCTCGAATCGCACGAATTCGGTCGAAAGCTTTCAGAGACGACGATCCGAGTAAAACGCAAGCGAGACGTACGTATAATACTATACGCAACAGACACAAAATGGCAGTGCCATTGCTCAAATGCAGCACACATACAGGTAAATTATTAAAATGGATAATCCGTACTTTATGTCTACAGAATATAAATTTTAACAGAATTTTTAAAGAGATAGATTTATGAATCATAGAATACGTTTATGATAATATAATTTGCTGGTTAATCGAAAAGAATAATTCATTGATACTTTCGGCATATAGACGCAGGACTGCAAGAATATTTCCTTCATCTTGAATGTATGACTGAAGTTATGTTGTTAGTGTCTACGATCTGTTTATAAATGTAATTATCCTGTAGCTGAAATTATTGCAAAAGTGTAAAATTTTTAGCAGATGGATGCAACATGATATTCAATTTTGTCCAAATTAAACCTAATTTTTAATAGAAATGTCATCCTGCTAGTACTATCTATAAATCTGTGATATAGAACGTCCTCATTATATGATAAATTTAATAAATTTAATGTAAATTCTCTTTCAATAAAATCATATTTATATAGTATATCTTTCTATTAAAAGGTTTATTGGGGTTAATCTTAGTATCAATAAAAATCAATCTGGAAATAAAGTAATGGAAATTAAAGAATAATGGAGACATATATAAGCTTGAGAACAACAAAAAGAGCAAAAGAGAGAAAGAAAGAGAGAAAGAGAGAAAGAGAGGAAGACAAACGATAAAGAGAACCCAAGATTACCGTAAAACAAGAACTGACATTATGAGGAGTCTCAGGTCTTCCTAACCTTTAGAGAACTTGATAAAGTGTACGCATCCAGCGATCACATCACACAGATTTTACGGCGATTGCCCGCTATAACAAAGTTCCACCGCGATGCGTGTTGGAGAGAATGTCAAGCCATCTCCGAGGTCTGGAACGCGATCATAAAAAGCTGAATGAAAATCCATTACTTCGACATTCCTCTTCGATATCCGTGATATTTGAAGGATTAATCGGACCGTTTCATTATTTCTACCGATAATAACGGCGTTCTCATCAGATTTCCTTTTTCTTCCCTCGAATGCAATCAAACCGTCTCGGGCGATCAAATCATCACGATCAAACTATCTTACTTGCTGACTGCTAGCGATTGTGTTTCAAATTACCTTATGTATAAAGTTTATTACATAGAGCAGGTATAATATGTATCACGAGATGCAAAATGTTACACCGGCAGAATTAAATTTGCAGTACAGTAAAGAAAGTTTTAGAGCCATCCATTAATTAAGAAAGTAATCAACGAGTAAAGCTAAGCCACATTAATTAAATTTTTTGCACTATTTTTTTTTGCCTCAAAATATAATTTATCTATTTAATACGGATAATATTACTCATATTGGGAGTACAATATTATTCTATCTTGCTCAATATACGTATATCTTGAAAATCCATCTGCAAGTAGTGGAAAATACTCGAGGTTCAAAAGATGACCATTCTGAATTTTTGAACGCACTGTTTCTTAACAAAATTCTCCGAGACACTTTCGATCGCAGGATCGAAAGACATATTCAGCAGGCACGGAATACATTGCCGGAATATAACGCGAATATCGATACGGAATGCGTTTTATGTTCTCAGAGAGATCGAGCGAAGCTACGAAATCACGTTCTCTGTCGTGTACATAAATAACCTTATGTGCACATTATTTCGTACCAGTTGCAGCTAAACTTACAGTCGTGAATTACGGGATATCCAACGGTTAAAATGGGCACTAAAAGACTTATTGAATTACCAGACAGAGACGTTCAATAAGAGGTCCACTTTTCACAGCTATGTCCTTTACATTGCTTTTCTTGCATATGATCCTATTATTATAAAAAATACATCCATGAAGTAAATGAATATTCTAAATACTGCACTGATTCAAATTTTAAAAGTTTGTAACTTTTTCTGAATGTTATGCCACTAGTCAATGTATCATTGTATTACAATTATACAAAAATTCTCTAAAAGTGGCGTGAAAAAGTTATATATATATATATATATATATATATATATATATATATA
>NW_020210305.1:885216-897189 GCF_003070985.1 Temnothorax curvispinosus
ATATATATATATATATATATATATATATATATATATATATTGTATAACAAAATCCTTCTTCTTTTAAACTTCAGTGATTTATTCTAAATCTTAATAGTAAACATTTACTTCTTCGAGTATCTCCATGGCCGCTTCCTTTTTAAGATGCTATAAGCTTAGCACTGACGTTAATGTTCCCTGTTTAACGTTTCCCATTACAGTCTTAATGAATACTCGGCTCCTAACTGACTCTTTCTCTCACTCCGTTATCTCTCTTCCATTTTCTCCCCTTTAATCCATTTTACTATTCTTAAACTTTGCCGTATATCAATACTTCTTTAGCAACATTATTAGCACTTCGTTTTGCCAGTGACGGATCTATAGAATCACTCCATATAGAAAGCACTAAATTAAACCCTGCAGAAGAATATGAAGCAGCGCCGGTAGTTAATCTCAGAAAGTATGTGTGCAAATCACACGAACCTCGGGTAAACATCGTATTGGTAAATAAGCCGGTCTATGCGCAGTTTCCTCGTTTAATTAACAGCGAGAATATTTGATTCTGACCTTTGTTTACAGTGCACATCATATTTGCGATCGTACCAATGAGACTAATAATCATGCTGCGATATAACGATGCAACGTATCTCGAGCGAATACTACTGTAATATTTCCAACGTAAAATTATGTGACACATTTACACAAATTCCTACGTCATATATAGAATACTCTCGTGTGATTCCACCTCATTAACGACTCTGTCATAAGCAAATCTAAATAGATGATGCATATCTTGATTTTAATATAAGCGAAGCTCTAATCTTTTCTTCTAGCTGCACTGACACTGAAATATAAATCATTCATGTAATACGCTGACTTTTTTTCGTTAAGCTTTATAAAAACATAATGACGAGGAGCTTGAAAAGAAAAGAAGTAATTAAAAAAAGCTATCATAAATAAAATAGAAGTAAAAACGAGGTTAGACAGGCGGTCGTTGACATTATTGTTATAGATAATATAGATTCATCGCGCGTGCACGTGCAAGTGAAGTATGTGATAAAATATAAAGTGCACGAAAATATATACACATATGTATAACTGATAAAGCCCAATAATACATTAATGTTGAATGCGAATGCATATTCTGCAAACTGCGCAAAACGTGACCAATCTGTCTAATTGTGCAAAATATGAAATCAACGATATAAATCATTATGACATATATCCGCTTGATACATCTAATTTTGATAACGACAGGAATCACACAATAATTTGCTACTGCACGCTCGATATATAATTTATGATTATTGCAAAGTATATTTAGTCTCAGCGTACAGTTCATTGATATCTAATAATTTTGCGACATCTAAAATATATAAGAATCTCCTTCCTCTCGTACAAAAATGAATAAGATGAAAAGATATTAACTATTCAATAATATAAGAAATGTTTTTAAAGATATTTAATCATATGACATTTCTATGTTTTAGAAGATTATGAATTTATATTTATAACCAATATGTCTTGTAGAATATTGATTTTTAAACATTCCGAATTATTATGATTATTTATTGCTGTATATTGATTTCTGTGAAATTAACATTTTGATTATTAGAACCTCGATATAATTCATAAAGTTCTAAAAATTCTGATATAAACAACTGATACATTAAAAGTTACAAAGTATTTTTATATAAAAATAAATTTTACATGCTATTACAACAAAAATTTTGATATTACAAAATATTTGGATATCTTTATTGCACGTGTGACACTTGCACGTGTGTTACTTAATAGCGCCAAACTAATGTAGCTCTCTCTCTCTCTCTCTCTCTCTCTCTCTCTCTCTCTCTCTCTCTCTCTCTCAGCGCTATAATAGTTTAACGTTTGCGTTTAATCATTCACGAAAATTCAACCGCGTTATTTATTATTGACATGTATACTCGAAACGAGTGCTGTCAGTTTGCTGTCAGTCGTGCATTTGGGATTGCAGTTAGCCTGCGTAACCGTTGATGCAGCGGAAGCTGGCAACAAAATGTCACTTACACCGAACTTTCCGAGGTGACCACGGAAGATTCCACCGCAATTCTCAGGAGTGCCGAGATGTCGGGCAACTTGTAGGATTCCGCATCGTGGATCCAGACATTCGCGGAAGTCTCGGCTCAACACTCCGTGCTTTTCGCCGCGAATTGCCATAATAAATTCATAAGCAATTCTTATGCGGCGAAGAAAGAAATGGAGGTCGCATGATTTTTTTATGCGCGTTAAAAATTGCAGCGGTAGTTCGATTAAAATTTCTAGCTATTTTTAAACGTCGTATTTCCATCAGACTGTTTGTCGCAGAGAAAATTTGATTATATTTATTAATTTTGTTTGCCGTCTTAATTGTTTTATCACAGTTAAGTTTGAAAGAATTGAAGGAATGAAATATATAAAAAGATCAAAATTTCCGTGTGTAAAATAGATTTTATATTAAAAGTTTTCTATTTAGAAACATTTCTTTACTTGTTAGATGTAAATCTTCAGTACTGTATTATGCATAAGAAAAGGTCATGGTTCTCATTAACATCATCGTTAAATAAAATCCCTTATCTGAAATTCTTCAACCGCGTCGAACCGCGGATCTCAACGTAAATTAATCACTCTCTTCTTCGCTTCACAACACATTTATCACATTTTGCGAGGGGACAGATTCTTTCCCCCTCAAATGTTTTTAACTCTCCCTCGAAACGACTTGCAGATTTTGTTCAACGTCTTTTCTTTTCCTGAAAAATAACCGACTAATCTAGAAGCGCATCTCTCTCCAGCTTAATTCTCTTAATTGAGTTAGTAGTTGGCTTCTATTCCAGACTTTGTTTTTACATGCGTTACACACAATATTCAAAATTTTTATATATTTTACTCCTTATGTTATTACATAATTGTATTAAAGAGAATGTAACATCATTTCAAGATAACTTGGACAAGTCTACGATAGCTTACTTTTTAAATATATTTACAATTTTTATGAGTAGTATAATATTATTATTACAAATTTTCTAGTTACATATTCAAAAACAGCATTTTCGTATAAAGTGCTTTCCTTTTTTGTTTTTTTAATATTCTGCTACGTGCATTTTGTTCTCTCAGGATGCACTTATCTCAATTAGATCATAAAATATTAATATAGAACGCTAGATTTTTCAACAAAGTAATCATACTCCATAATTTAAACAGAAAGAAATATAAAAATAATGGATAACATTTGAAAAGAGATGAAGTAAGAAGTCTTGACTCTAGAAGAAATACGACTCAAGATGATATTTAATTAACAAATTAAACGCATTATTTTACTAAAAGAAAATGAGTAATTTATGATATAGCTTGTATATGTATAAATTCTTTTAAAATAAGATCAAAGCTGCAATGCTTTTCTTTCGATGCAATTATTTTGTAGCATAAGTATTGTTCTACAGTTAGTTCAGTAAATTCAATAAATTAATGTGTAGTTAATAAATCAATATTGTGCTAAATGAATTAATTAGTACCTTATAAATAAATGAATAAGTTAGTCAACAATTAAATTAATATTTAAGTAAACAAATTAACGTACAATCAAGCAAATAAATAACTATTGTTCTAACAGATAAAATATATATAATAGTACAAAATCGTCCTAACCTTCTAATTTCCATTACTGTTCCATTACTGTTTAAATAACTTTGTAAACGCGAAAATTTCACATAATTTATAGATTTTAGAGTATTATTAGATAAAACATATATGTATAAGTGTGCATTATGCAGAGACGACTTTGGCCATAACTTTGACAGTGAAACTATTACATAGTATTTTTATTTAAAAAACAAATTAATTTTTATTTTAAACTCGATTCTCAAAAGAAAGATATTTTTTCTCTACTTCGTAATTTTCCATATTGCTAGAAAATGCACCTTTTTGTTCTGCCGCATGAGGGACGGTTCATTGCGCGGCAAACAGAAGCGTGAACGGCAAATGTGTGCGGTTACCATGTTGTCAGGAGGTTTTCGAGTGGACGGTGTACCTTCCCTTTGGGAACGACGATACAATCTGAGCTCTGCTGACAGTTTTCCTTGCTACCGACCACCCCGCCGTGAAAACCTCCCCGCGTCCGATATCCCGCAACCCCCGTACGGCCTCGCTCCATCGCCATTTCCACCAGCGTCCCTCTTTCTCTCGCCTTCTTTGCCGATCTCGTCCTTTCCTCCTTTCTCTTCCTCCAGCCGAGTTTTTTTTCTTTTTCTTCGGTTCCGCGACGGTACCTCTTGCCGCACGGGAATCCCCTCTGACACGCAGAATGGATGACTTGAGAATTTCATCTCGTAGCCTTTCGCTCGTGCGTTTTCGCTATCGCCGTCGCTCCACCGGCATCCTCCACTCTGTCTTTTTCTCGCAGTTTTCGCTCCTTCCTTTTTTTTCTCTCTTCCCGGCGGCTTCCACCGTTTCCACGAGCCAACGCGCTCCACCGTCTTCTCCTTCTTATCGCAAGCAACGTCGCTGTCCTTTGTGTCGCGATGCCGCGCACTTTGACGAACGAGTCATCCGCGTTCGGCGCTCCGGCAAATAAATAGTCGTCGTCGTCGTTGGAGCGACGCAGATTCGCCTCGCGCGCACGCGGAAACTCGTATCACATCCGCCGAACCGCGCACAACCATTACGCAGTCGATTCTTCCAAATTTTTCTTCCGCCTTTCTCTTTTTTCCTCCCTTCTTTCTTTCGGCACGAGCGTTATAAGCATCCGCCCTGCTTTAACGTGCACGAGATTTTCCTTGCCAGCTAAAAACGCTGCGTGATAAATATTTATAAATCAAACGACGGATTCATGCGAGAGAACGTCGCGCGAGTATACTTAGAGATTTACTAAAAATAGCGAATTTCTCTCGTTTAGTCGTGATCTCTCGTAGTTAGTTTGGTATTTCATTAGAATCTTGATATCAATAAAGTAAATCTATACCTAAACACGATTAAGATTCTATATCACATGTAACATGTATAGATTACGCGAACAAATATCTCACAAATGTAGAAATAAAATTGTGACGAAATTAGATGGAAGAAATTAATTAAAGATTGAAATAATATATCAAAGAAACGTGCGAACTTTTTGGCAAAATTTCTATGATACGAAACTTTCAAAATGCATACGAGTATTAATATAAGGATTGTTGATCGCGGTTGATTTATTTAGAAAAATTGAAAAGCATTTCTTTCATCGCAAGCATCCATGCAAAATGTCAATCCTGCAGCAAGCGCGTCCGCGCACACACATACACAAAGATACGCCGAACAATATATTACGTACGAATTTATGAGCATAAAATTGCGATAAATCAATTCCGAAGCGTTTTCGCGTTTTCTGCGATGGAAACGACGACGGTCGCCCACGCGTCAAATATGCGGAACGTTTGGGCATGCCATCCCCGGATTTCGTAAACGTCCCAGGTATCACGTCGGATGCGAAGATACGTCGACAGTCGCACCGTTTTACGATGGAAAGTCTATGTACGCTGAATAAATATGTATGCCCGCGTAATGCAATATAAGGCGAAAGAAGGTGGAAGAAGAAGCTTTTCTCATTTCTCCGGCTCGTTTAAAAGGAACGACGGGCTGCTGTTTATGGTACTTCCGAAGGTGCATTTGTCGGCGAAGTTAAACGGCGTCCGGTTGCAGTTAAACAAATCGAAACTATCGAAAAAATCAAATCGCGATGTGAGATCACGAAGATTTCCCAAGTACGTATATCGATTATGGTTCACAACGCCCGCGCCGTCACGGATGAAATGCGATGAAATTGGAAAGAGACATGAATTATAGATCGCGATTCGTTAGACCCATGTCTGGGTTCATTAAATTACACTGCCAAATCTCCATGTCGAATTCAGACGCGACTTGCGTTATATTCGGTCTTAGGAAGTAATTTCACTTACTAAATATCTGATAAGTATAAAATACGACAAATATTTATAAATAATTTCTACACTTGTATTTCTGTGCTTGCACACTCTATCCAAGATTAAGATATTTCAGACTCTTAAGATTAAAGATCTGGATTATGTCAAAGTATAACTATCCGATCTTGAAGTACCGTCTTGAAGTGATATAAAATTATTTTATACACAAATCAATATACTCGAGAAATTTATTGCAGAAAATTCTTGTAATTAATTATATATCTTTACTTATTAGAGATGTCTATATTGTATATATATGTATACATGATACTTTACATATAACAATGAGAAATCTAATTAATGTAATAACTTATAAACTTGAGTTATTTAATCCTGAAAACATATGCAACTTATAAAAAAATATTGCATAAGCAATAATTCTATTTCTTAAATCATCAGGAACTTTGGATTGCTATTGTACACTTCTTGAAATGTAATTGACGATTGAACAATAGCGAGTAGTGTGTCTATAAGCGAGTTTAGTTAAGCTCTGGCTTAAGCGCATGCAGTTGTGTCCGTGAGCAGATTCGTGTAACTTGTTAAATAAAGGTATTTAATGCCGCATTAGATGCAGCTGTTCGGAACAATGTTACAAATGATATTTAAATGTATTTCGTTGCATGTATTTGTTGTATGTATACAATCGCTTATAGATCACAATGAAAGTCTTATTACATTGAATTGTATAAACTTGGTATAAATGTATTTAACAATTTTTATACGTACACTATTCATCGATGCTTAACGCGAAATGATTTTATTGACTGATTCGCAAAAGATTCGATATATCAAATCCCATTTTCATTTTTTTACCTCTTCTGCAAAATTCCCAGAATAGATAAGGATTTATTTAAAAAGTAATAAATCAATTTTTCCGGATTTTCAGCTACAATTTAAAATACCGGTCATCAATGGAGGCAGCCGCATCGCTTAATCACCGTGTGAAGTGATTGTTATACAGTTTGATGCGCGCGTGGTATACTACCGCCGATATACTATCCATAGACTAATGTTTAATTCAAACGCCAGTCTTTACTTTATGAGAGCGAGCCTGGCTTAACCTCGCCTCTACGTGAATCCCCGAAAAAACTTTTAGCAAAGTTGAATCGCCTTTTTCCTGACGCGGTTATCCACGAGGTATTAACACGGATCGTAAAGCCGAACGTGCCCGTCGGCGATATAACCGCGATACGTTTCCCGCAGAAACGAGCGAAAAGAAGAAGAGAAGAGAAAAGAAACGGCCGCAGGAAACAAAAGGGGAACGATCAGAGGGGGAGAAAAACGGAGGACTCACGATGCGGCGCATCCACTCGAAGGCTTAATAAACCGATTTAATTAAAGGAGCAGCGTATCGCGAAAGTGCACAGGAGCGCGTGTGTGAGAGAGAGAGAAAAAGAGAGAGAGAGAGAGAGAGAGAGAGAGAGAGAGAGAGAGAGAGACGGACAGGGAGAGAAATGCGCAATTAATGCCACGGACAGTGGAAGAGGTGAGACAGCAATGCTCGGGTGAGTCCTTTCGTAAATACCCGCAATATTGATTCCCAATTCCTTATTCCAATGTCCATAATCCTGGACTATTACACGCGCAGCCGGCACGTAATACGTTTGCCAATCTCCATCCACAAATCCCCAGTCGAGCATTGATGACTAGGCTTGCTTCCGTATGGTGGTAGAGAGAATTAGGAATTATTATTCTCTCTCATTTAATACCTGCGGTATACCTGCGCTCATGGGAATTAGCATGCTGGAATAGAATGATGGATAGGTGTACGGAAAAGATGGCGGATTAAGAAGTTGCAAGGTACACCGTAAACACGATGGTATAACGTTATAATGTGCACACAGCGGGAGGGAATGGATGAACAAAATTGGAAAGTGAATCTTGTAACTCAGAATTTAAGTCATCCGTCGTAATTTATGAGCGTACACACCTAAAGTTATTAAGTAAATTAGCCAAGCGCGTAAAAATAAGTAGTTCGAGTCAATTTCTTCGTACGTGCAGCCTCTCCCGCGTTGCTGTTATTACATCCCGTGTTTACATAAATCTTATACCTTATCGATACATCAGCCGAGCGATTTTATAAAACAAAGTTAATCGGATTCAGTCCTCTGACGGTAGTGGCTTAATTCAGGCAAATAATCTATAAGGCGGCAAAAACATTCTGCTAGATGGTCGAAGCGATTTATTACTGTACGGCACGACAACTTATCACGATAGATGACGGCTTAATGACAACGCCTTTCCAGAAGCTCGCAGATGCGAGATCGATCCCCAATGTTCTTGGATCGCGTCGCGTATAAAGGAGATAGTACGCTACGTTTCTGTCCCACATACGCGGCAAGCGCAGCCCCTATGCTAGAGATTAGCGTGTAAAATGCTCGAAACTCGTATAATACCACTGCTGGATGAGACGCGCCTCGATTTCTCCCGCTTCGTTGCGAGCTGCCAGGACGCGTATTGAAGTGAGACGTCAGCGAAGAGGGGGAAAGAGGATGAACGGGTCTAAACAAACTTTCCGTTGTCTGCTACAAGAATGATAATGTGGATAGCGTTCGGCACGTTTTGGATTAGGTTTCGAGTGCGAGACTGCGAGGGATCGAGAAAGCGAGAAGAGATACTCGCCGCGGGGGAAGAAGAAAGGAGAAGATGGAAGCGAGGCAATTGAGTGGGGGATGAGCAAGGAAACGTTTTGACACTGTGTAGGTGTGAAATGCCACGTGCGAAAGAGGGATGCCGCGCATGCGAAAACGAGAGAGTGATAGTGGAAAAGAGAGAGAGAGAGCCAGGAGGGCGAAGGGATGGCGAGGAGATGACGCGCCAAGTGCGTGTGTGGGTGAAAGAGATAGGAAAGGGGGAGCGGGGGAGAAGAGAGAAAGAGAAAGACGGATATATGGCGGGAATGATGGAAGATGGGAGAAGCGAGCATGAGTTGATATTAGGTATTTAATAGACAGCTCTAGGGAGTTGCTCGGGCGAGCGAGAACTGAACCGTAATGTTAGCACGCGGCAGGAGGGATTTCTCATAAGCTGACCTCGGCGAGCCGAGAATATAGTTGGAAAGGGTGTCGGAGAGGATGGAGAGTAGAACGAGGCTCGCTGACGGAGACTGAAGGCGATCCTAGTGCTGATGCGGAGGCTGCGTGTTGGTGGTAGTAGCGGTAGCGAGGATGACGGAGGAGGGCGAAGGAAGGGGAGCGGTAGCGGCGGCGGTGCCACTACTTCAGGCCTGCGGTAGACGAGGAAAAGAAAGAGGGATAACTTGAATCTGAGTTTTCTTCCAGTAAACCCATGGATTACCAGCCGCTTTAACTTAGCGACGCCCCTCGTTTCTCAGGTGTCGTTCTCGGGGTGTCACCATATTGGATACTTTCGGGGCGCCCGGTGTGGCGCGCGCGGGCCACCATGCCGTTATTAGAAAGAAATTTGATATATCGTCGTAGTTGCCAGGACCCACGCGCCGGCTGCGGGCACTTACTCGATGAAGGCCGAAATCAACAAGGAGAGCATTTTGCACTGGATACAGATGACAGTTCGGAGAATGAGAGAGAGAAAGTACTAGATAATGATCGCGTAACTTGTAGGTCAGAGAGGTGTATAATTTATTACCGTTGCCGAGGCACCTAAGATTGACGACGTGAGACGCACACTTTCGTGACAATAATGAAAAAGACAAATATACCGTCGCGATAAAACTGCGTTAATAGTAGATCGTTAAAACGATCTTATTTGTCTGCCTGGTGAATTTACCACGCTCCATGTCGCCGGGAGTTTAACAATGGTTTAGACAGCTATCGGATAAGCACGCTGAATATTCTATTATGATATAACAATGAACGGAATTTTGAGCGTAACACAGAGAGTATGCGTGCGCATGTTTAATTTACAACATTTTCAATTGCGGATTAATTTATCGTAATTAAATGCAGCTGCATTTTTCGTTTTTTATTAGTTCCGCGTTATAAATAGGCTATAAAGGAAGGCTATAAAGCAGTGATGCTGCGTGATGACCAGTTTCGAATAAAGATGCGTGATTTTGCGATATCGCTAGCACCGCGATCTTTTCCTTGAATCGCAATGCGTAATGCAATTGGATTTTTAATCGCAAAATTGCATGCAATATAAAATTGTGTATACGATTTAAAATCGCACAAAATGTAATGAAGTATTTATTCATTAAATATTTGTATAAGAAAATGGTAAAACAAAATGATATAAATGTTACGAATGCACATTTGTTTCCGATTATTAAATGCTTATTTTTAACACTAGACATGGTTTTAACTTATTTATTTGAAATTTGTTTCTCTTAATTAGTTCGTAAAAATTTATGTATTAACTACCACATTAAATGCCACATTAAATATCACATTTTATAATACAAAATTTTTACGCAAGCGCGATTTTATATCGTATGCGATTTTGTAATTAAAAATCCAATTGCACATCGCATTGCGATTCAAAAAATCGCGGTGTGATATATCGCAAAATCACACATCTCTAATTGCGAGGCGTGTGCGCTTCCCTTTACACGCGCCTGGCAGCGGGCAGCAGCATCTCAAAATTGGCATTACAGCCCTGAACGCGCGCAGCGCCTCCGCAATGTTGATTACGGCATCCGCATCCCTTCGTTTCCAGAGCGCGGCGGATACGGGACGGATCGGCTGCGGAATGAGTGACTCATTCAAATGGTAATAATCACATACATTAACCTTGCGCGCTTGTTATATACTGCAGTATCTATCGCGTAATACAGATTCAGCGGTCGAATATCGATGATTCTTGAAAATACGTATTTCGCGCGCGGCACTTGCTCGGTCGAAAGGGCATCGCGCGGACAATCGTGAATATCTCTACCAAGAATATTAATATACATACCTATTTGCTAGAACGTAATGATAATCATACTAAGGCGAATATACAGTACTTGCTACTCGAAGTACGGAAATTACATACTCGCGAAGTTCAGAACGCCGCCGCGCCGGGCCAGAGCACAAGGATTGTCATATTTGTCATAACCGTTTACGACAGAGTCGTACGACAGGCCCGGACGCGTAGCGACGCTCGCGCCATGACTCTTGGCGCGAGAAGTTGCCCGCACGAAAAGCGCCTCCGCCATGTTGATGACGTATTACGTCCCCTCCCCTTCCCATTTCCAGAACGCAACGGGCACGAGACGGATCGGCTCTTGAACGAGACTCCGTGACGAGTGGCGTCGTGACTCGTTTAATTGGTAAGTGTAACATGCATTTAACATTTATTGCAGTGTCTATCGCAAAGTATATAGATTCGACGCTCGGATACTGATGATAATCCGTTCGAACGCGTATTTCGAAAGCCTTGTTATTCGGCCGAAGATTCATCGCGCAGATCAATCTAGTGACGCCGCCGTCGCTTTTTGGGCTGCGTTCGGAAACGTCACCCGAGTGCACACGAGTGTACTCCCTTCTCTTTTTATCTTAGCGAGTTAGAATGAGAAGGGGAGTATACACTACCCGGATGACGTTTCCGAACGTAGCCTTGGTATGCGAATTCGATCGCGCGAGAAACCATTTACCGCATTACCGTCATCTTAAATACATTTCGTTGCATTTTTATTTGAATAAATATCGCTGATGTCGAAAGTGCCATCTTCTACTTTTATTTTTCTCCGCTGTCGCAATATAATTAAGTACGCGTCGCGTCTGATTAATGTCGAGAGTATCGCACAAAGTGTGGCAAAGCCCTGCGCGATCGATGATTGTATTCTAGTGATTACTTTAATCGCGTTTAATTGCAATAAATACTTTGTTTGTTTCAGGAAACAGATGTGAGTGCCGGAGAAATAACAATGCGGAAAGAAGGGGAGAGCCGGAGCCGAGAAAGCGAGGACCAGATGTAACAAATAGCGAGAGAGGTGAGCATTTCATAATCTATAATCTTCTATTAATTGTTACTGATAGAAATAAATATTTATTTGCGCAGTATCTATTGTTTTCAGATTACTGTATAATATAATAGTGTATTGTATGTTTAATAAATTACTTAT